>NC_061840.1:21587911-21590411 GCF_019202785.1 Penaeus chinensis
TCCTAGTGTTTGTATAACACCAATTCTTGTTTCTGTGGGTATTTTACTTTTTATATGATTCAAGTATATCAGTGTGCCCATTACTTTTCTGTAGATGTGATCAATGTGTCTCGAATGTCATGTATCTGTCTACGTGTACCCCTAGGTTTTTTACTGTTGTGTTAGGTTTGATGTAGCAACCTTGGAAATCTATAACTGTATCTGTGGGTATTTTTGCTATGTTCTGACGAAAATACATTGTGTTTTTTGTGGATTTAGTTTCAGGCCATTCATATCGAAGTATTTTTTTGCTTCTTTTATGATCTGTTTAGTCTTTTCTATCAATTCATTTAGATTGTTTACAGATGCAGCGTGAAGAAATTGAGAGTCGTCGGCGTACTGTACAAGAAGACAGTTTTTTTGCAATTGATGACAAATCATTTATAAATATAGTAAATAAGATTGGGCCAAGGATTGAGCCTTGTGGAACACCGAACGAAGATGATTGCATTGATGATACTTTTTCATGGATTTTGACTGATTGAGTTCTCGCGGACAGGTATCTTTTGAACCAAAAATTATCAATTTCGTGATTTGTTAGTTTGTTTACAAGTAATTCATGGCTGACACTGTCAAAGGCCTTCGATAAATCACATAGAGTGAGCAAATTGATCTGGTTATTGTCTATATTATTATTAATTTCATTTGTGACTTTTAGTAGTGCTGTTTCGGTTGATAATTTATTCCTAAAACCGTGTTGCGTGTTAGATATAAGGTTATCCGCTTCTAAAAATGTTAATTGGTTTGCAACTATTTCTCGAGAACTTTAGATATTACTGGTAGTATAGTAATGGGTCGATAATTATTGATTTCGTCTCTGTCACCGGATTTGAAAATCGGAGTTATGATGCCATGTTTCCAAAGTGATGGATAAACACCGGTGACTGTAGATGTATTAATAATAACTGTCAGATAGTATGCAATTGCTGGTAAACTATCGTTTATGAAATGATGTGCAATTCTATCTGCTCCCACGGAATTTGTCTTTTTTAAATGTTTTATTGTTAGGATAATTGTTTCTACTACTACTGGTTCGTTTCGTTTATGTTGTGTTGATATGTGGGGGCGGTTGTCTGTTCAAAATTGCGTCTACCTACTTCTGCAAAGAAATTATTAAAGTATTCTATATTATTTATGGAATTTTGGGAAGTGCCTGTGTTTTGTTTCTTCTTTGGCACTAATGTATTTACTAGTTTCCACGTTTCAGCAGAATTGCTTCTGCATTCATTGAACTTATTTTTAAAATACTTAGTTTTCGCCAAGCGGAGGAGTGTTTTTACATTTTTCTTCTATTGTTTGTATTCAGCCTGAAGGGTGGAGTCAAATCTGTTTATCTTGAGAGCTTTGTGAGAATCATTTCTATCATTTATGACTCACTTAATGTTGTCATTTATCCAGGGGGCGGGAGGACGCCTAACGGTTTTTGTTTTAAAAGGAGCGCAGGCATCGAATCCGTTCTTTATCACGTTTGTAAGATTATTAAATTGTTTGTCAACGTCGTCAGTTGTTAAGATCTCTGACAGTGACGAGTCATTGGTTATAATATGTTGACAGAATAATTGAGGATCGTAATGCGTTAGGTCGAGAGAGGTTTTATTAACTGGTTTTCGCTTTGTTTTTTCTATATTCAAGGTCATGGCTATAAGTTCGTGATCAGCAATGTGGCATGGGACAGCGTCTGCGTGTAGTGTGATATCGGGTCTGTTTGTCATTATAACATCTAATATGGATGAGGTGTTTTCTGTAATCCTTGTAGGCTTCTTTATAAGTTGTTTTAATTTGTTTTTGTTAATTATCCCATTTGATTTTGCATTCGGTTTATTTAGATCGTCATTTAAATCACCTAAGATGAAAAGTGTTTCTTTTTGTTGACATTTCTCTGAGAATATTTTCTAGGTCGTCAAATGATTCTGTGGTGGCATGAGGGTGTCTGTAGATTGTGCCGACGAGGAAGGAAGGATACATACTGCTTTGTATTGTTACCCAGATTTCCTCTACTGCCGTATGATTTACAGTTGCAGAGATCTTTTTCGATTTAAGGGTACCGCTTACATATATGCAGACTACCTCCACGTCCTGCATCACATCTGTAGACGTGAAAGTTTGGGATGCTGTTGAAACTGCTTGATATTTCTTGGTGAAGCCAAGTTTCACTAATACACAAAATATCAACGTTTCTCTCCTTAATTGTCAATTTGATTTCTTGGAAATGACCGAGGAGGGACTGTGCATTGATGTGTTCTATTCTGATGGTGTCTGTGGTTTGACCACCGGATTTGCAACGTCAAACATTCTGCATGCCTTTGTACGTGTTTTTATTTAGGAATACTTTTAAATTGTTGGGAAAGATGTCGGACTCTAAGAAAAGATCTGGTTTTATTTTGTCCCTAATGGTGACTGTGAAGCTAGAGTAATAATAAAGTGTCCTTTTAGTTTTGAAGGCTTTGACATTGGAAATTTG
>NC_061840.1:21610411-21612911 GCF_019202785.1 Penaeus chinensis
CTATTTACCCACACCTTTTTTCCATCATGATTATAGATAATTCCTAAGCTTCTTGTGATTATCATTATCAAAAATAATTATTAGTCTTCCATAAAAAAAAAAAAATAACCTGCACAGTTAATGCATATTCCTGTTCACTACTACAACAGTGCAAGATCCATATGTAAAGGCAAACTCAAAGAATCTTCTTTACTTGAGTAGATTATAAAGCTACTCTACGTAACAATATATATATATATATATATACATATATATGTATATACATATATATAAATATATATTATATATATATGAATTTATATGTATATATACGTATGTATGTATATATATGTGTGTGTGTGTGTGTGTGTGTGTGTGTGTGTGTGTGTGTGTGTGTGTGTGTGTGTGTTTAAACCGCATTCATGTTGACAAATGTAGAAAAAGTATGAATGAGAATAAATATCTTTACAATACAAGAGATGTATTTGACCGGTTTCGATTATATCTTCGTCAGAAATACATCTATTTCTGACGAAGATAAAATCGAAACCGGTCAAATACATCTCTTGTATTGTAAAGTTTATCATTCTCACTCATGCCTTTTCTACATATATATATATATTTATTTATTTATTTATACATATGTATGTATGTATTTACATATACTTATATATTGACACACACACACACACATATATGGATTTTTTCTTTCTTTCTTTTTTTTTTTTTCCTTTAAAGGGGGTCAATATTTGCTAATATGGCGTTTTATGAGAAACATTATTTCTCTTTCTTAACTTTATAATTATCTTATTTATTATAATTACTATCATACCTATTATTACTGTTATCAGTATCATTATTATTATCGTGTTGTTCCTCTTATCATTATCATTGTTATTTTTCTAAATTTTGGTGAGGTTTAGTGCATATTTTCTAAGAAATTAGCAAATATGGAGATTGTAGAGAATTTCTCAATACTTATCCCGAGCTGTGATTTGAAAGAAGTGACTATTTCATTTTCTCTTTCTCTTGACTTGTTATAGTAGCTGCCATGTGTGATATATCTTATCTTCTCTCAATATTTACCCTTGGCCTTTTTCTTGTCTTTGTCCCATTGTCTCTTTCTGTCCTTGACCGTTTATCTCCGTCTCTTTGTTTCCTCGTCTCTTCCTGCCCTCAAATTTAGTTTTGTTCACTTAAAGTTTCA
Source organism: Penaeus chinensis (assembly GCF_019202785.1). Taxonomy (NCBI): domain Eukaryota; kingdom Metazoa; phylum Arthropoda; class Malacostraca; order Decapoda; family Penaeidae; genus Penaeus; species Penaeus chinensis. The sequence continues at coordinate 21,611,598 of NC_061840.1, forward strand.
GAGGTATTGATCAAATGTTTTAATATTTTTGGTCAGCAGCTTCCAGGTCACCCTTGGCCAGGGTGTAGTATCTGTCAGCCTCCCCTTCTAGGGTACAGCGCATACTTGAAAGCAAGTGAATAATTCCGCATTTAAAACATTTGTGTGTCTACGAGAGTGAAAATATTACTGATTAATAGGTTTCGACGTAGGACATATTCATTAATACAATATTTCAGGTCAAATCACATTTCAGGTATTTATGGTTTGCAAATCAAGATATTTCTTATTGATTTCAAATTTCCTAAGGTAGCAGGTGAAGAAGTCCTGCACGGTGGTTTCCCCTACATGCATATGGCAAAATTCTTCCCCTCTCGCCTTGTATGCACAGCTGACGGAGCCGGTGAAAGGAATTAGGTATAAATAGGAGGAACAAACCATACTCTTCCTCAGCTTGCGGTACGCCCTCTTGGACAAGATGTCAGGAGCACCGTGAGAGAGCCTTCGACAGAATCTGGTGACAAAAGGGGCTCAAGATGCTGCTGAGAGATACTGCTCAAAGTCCAGAACGAAGAGACGACGCCCTGACCTGAGAGAGCTTCAGTGTAGTATTACTGTTTTTTTCCAGTTTGTAACGCTGTTGATTATCATGAAAACAAAGCGTGAGTATATTTATATTTTTTTCCTTACTCTTTAGTTTATTTGGTTACAGGGGTGCCGGTTATAACTGTAATCAAATTTATTGAAGGATCTGGTGTAGATACCTGATCTTGTTCGTATTACTTTTCTTTATTGTAAATTTTGTTTGGGTATCATTTTAGATCTCTTGTTAACTCAATATCGTACAAGTGACTGGATGACCCTTATTTTTTTCTTAACAGTCCACATTTGTCTTATGTATTAGTTGTACAAATGAAGGTTATTACATTGATAATAAATGCTGATTTATGATATTATTTTTCAATAGACCCCGAAAGAGTAGAGATTCTTGATATTTGATTAAATTGAGTATCAAAGGTTAATGAACTTGGGAAGGTCAGGTTACTAAATAATTATTCATGAAAAAATCCTTACATAGGTGATGCATGTACAAAAGATAAGGTTTGCCGCTAATATATACCTACAGAAAGTAAAAATTGTCCAATTATAATCAATTATAGTCGTTTGCCGAGCAGTTTCTTAATAAACCATCATTACCAACCTTATCCACAACATCTTAATTACTCTAGAACCTTCAAAGACTCTATTCAGTATATTTTTCTCTTTGCCAAGATTTGACCCATCAAGTCATACTGCTGCTATTCATGGCAGACGTTCCAGAAGATATACTTCAGT
>NC_061840.1:21625411-21662911 GCF_019202785.1 Penaeus chinensis
CGCATTCATATAAGCCTATACTTCATAAACATTTTGCGGGCCTTGGTAGGGGGTGCTCCCAGTTGCCCCGCGTTTGTTCCAATACTGTACGGTGGCCCCGCGGAACGAGCAACACCCGCAAAACTTTAAGACGGAAAACTGCGGGGGAAGTTGTTATGGGGAAAATCCGCCCCGCGGGACGTTTAATAATACGGCCGTAAGGAGGACGTCAAGGGAGATATCTGGTCAAAGAAAGAAGGCCGAACGAGAGAGATTTCAGAGCGAAAGTGGGAGGTAAAAAGAAGAAAAAAAAAAGATGGACACTGGTAGAAGGATAAGAGGAGATTCAAAGGTGAAAAAGAATATGTCACTGAATACATAGCGAGACGGATAAGACGAAAAAAAAGAGGCAAACATACAAACATAAAGAATATTGATAAAAAGAGAGAAATAAAAAGAAAATGGTTGAGCCAAGTTACCACCGATAATGCCAGGGAAATCCCAGATGCGCTGGAGACTCGCCGTTTTCCCGATCGAGGAAGAGCCGGGGTCGAGACGCTGTGAAGCCTGGCTGCTCGCGGAGGGCGAAGGACCTGGGCGGTATCCACGAAAGGTCTTAGACTGAAATTTATCTTAAACATAATAAATGTGTATGATTTGCCCCGCTGCCAAATCTCATAGTTGATGCTAGTAACCGAATAAAGATTTACATCGTTATAGACGATTGATTTTAGCAATATGTTAAAACTACATACTTCAGTAAATCTTGAGAGAGCGAGAGGTCCCCTTCAAACCTGGGGCGAAATTCTCTTCTAGTTCCCGCTATTCTCTCTTGCAATTCTGAATAAATTTTCCCATTTATCAAATATAGAGAGAGAGAAAGTGAGTGAAAGATTGGTACATAGTCAAATCGAGAGAGAGAGAGAGAGAGAGAAAGAGAGAGAGAGAGAGAGAGAGAGAGAGAGAGAGAGAGAGAGAGAGAGAGAGAGAGAGAGAGAGAGAGAGAGAGAGAGAGAGAGAGAGAGAAACGTAAATATTTCACTATAGTGAGAAAGAGAGCAAAGAAGAATGTGTGAGAGAGATGGAGATGTAAACAGTTAGCATGTGTTTATTAATGCAAATGTGATATTTAGCACACAAGAATAATTGTAAACATACATCGATCTTCCCAACTTAAATCAATAAATTCCGTAAACCCAAACTTGCAAGCCTTTGCATCCATACCTCGGAATCACCTCGGCCGAATGTTATGTAATCGATCCAGTTTATTTTGGTAATAGCTATTTTAGCAGAAGTAGACGGTAACAGGGAGGTAAGAGAGAGCAGGAAAGGGAGAGACTGTAGCAGGGGAGAGTTAGGTGGCAATGGAGCAGGTGACATGTGACAGCAGAGAGCATAGCAGACGTGAGCAGTAGATACTGCAAGGGAAAAGTGGTGGGGACGTAATAGGGGGGGGGGGGGGGCTGCGTTGACTCAAAAACCAGTGAAATAATTGGAGGGAAAAAAATGCAGGGGAGAGGAGAGATGATAGGGAAGGGGAGATAGATAAAAGATAAGGGAGGAGGAAATAAAATACTTTAGGAATGATCGAGTAAAGGAAGGAGGGTATCGTAAAGATTGCATTGTTTAAAAAAACGGGGGGGGGGGGGGTAAGACAAACAGTGAGCAGGAAGGGATACTGCAGGGAAATACACAAACAAATTCAGTTAGGGAGACAGACAGACAATCAGAGAAAAAGGAGAAGGAAAGGTGAAAAGTCAGTCTCAATGAATACAGCTGTAAGAAAACAGAAAAAGATATATACAAAGTAACTAACAAACATAGAGCTGGAATGAAATAATTGAAAAAAGTGTCAGGCTTTCACAGGCAATGCGAGAGAAATCACAGTTTTTTGTCGGAAACTCGATGCTTTCCAAACCGAGGTCGAAATGGGGACGAGGCGGCGTTGAGCCTGGATGCTCGCGGAGAAAGGATGCCCGCCATTTGTACGGAGTGGGTATAGACCCTGAAGCTGCAGGCGAAAGTAGGAGAAATGTCAAGGAAGGAATTCGAAGACAAATAAAGAGAATCATAAACAGGAAATACGAGAATTAACGTATATAATCATCATTTTTACATCAGTGAATATTTGTACAGAGGGATATTTAATTTAAGGAATTATATTAAAGGCAACACAGTACATCGTTATCTCACACCTAGATACGTAGACGAAGAAACGCATTTGTGTATAGTTTAAAAACAGGATAATGAACGTGTTGTCATCTGCATTGATTTGTCTCAATGATACCTAATGTGGAACTTATTATTTGAATATACAAATTCATTTATCAAAACATACAGAAAATACCGGACAGTTCCACGCATAATACAACACACAGAGGCCACTTTCGATATAGCCTGTAGTATATACCGATACAAATAAGACACGTGACTGATAAACACACGTATTCTGAGTGACGCTTACTGACACATGAATGAATAGCAGACATACATTTATTTCTAGCACACCCAAACTGACAGGTGAGGCGTGACGTTGTTGCGTTCATTACTTGCAACGTTCCCAGGCTTATTAAAAGTGTGTAAAGGCGTCACGGCCACCACCCGATTGGTACGTTCGGGAACGACTGTATGGTGTAAGAAGGGATGCAAGGTCAGAAGAAGTGTGGAAAGGAGCGGCAGAAGTGTGTGTATGCGTGTGTGTGTGTGTGTGAAGTGTAGTTGTGGAAATGAGCCGAAGTGAGGTAGGCGTGGTTAGAATCCCGAGGAGAGGCGTGTACAGATGCTTCGTCTATACTTTAGGGTTTTTGACTGTTGGCCTTGTAAACTTTAAAACTAAAATATGTTTAGGCGTTATTCAGCCTTCCTTCTTACAAAGAGTCGGGTACTTATCAAAAGTTATTATAAAATTGTCTATTTATTTTGTAAAAATAAGCTAAAACGGAACATAAAACGAAACATGGCACAGTAAAACAAACACTAAAACACAAATAGACATAAAACACTGTAGAACACGAAGCACAAACATTAAAACGAGAACCATCTTCTCTCACGTATAATGCAACTTAAAACTTATCTTTTATTGCCGAGACCACCTTCTCCTGCACACCACAACCACAGTCCAGCAGTTGAACTGCCCTCGACTTTTCATTGTCACCTCGGCCCGCGAAACCAAGTTTTGGTTCTCATAAGACTTGCATATATAAAAACTTACAATATACATTAAAATGTTTTTATTATAATAATAAAAATATCCTTAAAGTTTATTCATAAGATGAATAAAAGTTCTATGAAATAAATAGTAAAAATAAAAAAAAGAACCATCGTGTACATAGTAAAATAAACTCATAACCTGTTCGGTGTAAAAATGAAACAAATAGAAGGCAAAATATTCATAATACAGTTAAGATAAAATGATAATAAGAAAGACGAATAAAGGTTAAAAGTTTCTTTAGAAGTTCATTATTGGTGGTCTCTTTTCAAATTAAGGTCCGTGTAAAACACGATGTAAAAAGTCTATTAAAACGCGAAAACAAACTAAAACAAAAATTCAGCAAATAAAACATTAACAAAGTGACGAGGCCGCACAAGTGAGTCGCTCCAGGTGGGCTTCCCGTTTTCTGTTGCCGCAGCTTCCTCACCACGCCGGGCATCCTCACCCCCGGGGGATAAAAACAGGGTTTTTTTTTTAGATCTAGGAGGCGTACGAGGCTGCGACCTCGTCCGTGGAGCGAGGGTGGACACCGTTCTTCATCAAGGATATGTAGGGGACCGCGGGGGACGTACACAGGCGGTCCACTACATCGTCACGTAAGAGATCAGAGAGAAAGAGCTATAAATATTTAGCATGTGTTTATTATGCAAATGCATGAATTTACCTTAGCCATAAACATTCTGAAGTATAAATACATATACTGCAGTGAAGATATTATTCGAAATTCTTATTTCTAGCATTGATCTAGCATCTCCCAACACATATCGACACTATGTATCGATAAATACATCTCTTGTATTTTGAAGATATTCATTCTCATTCAAACCTTTTATACGTTTGTCAACATGAACGCGGTTCACTAGGACGTTTATGAGTTATACCATAATTAGCTCTGCCGAGCGGAGGCGGCCAAGCAATCTGGAAGGTTTGTTTAGGAAGCAGGTTTGAAAGCAGAATGTAGGAGCAGCCAATTAATATTGAAATGGTTGCAAGATACCGAGGAGAGGAGAGACCAGCAGAGAGAAAATAAAGAAGGTCAGACGGAGATAAAGAGACCGCCATGTTAAGGAAAAAAGGAATATGAGACTACGGGAATAATCAAGGAGGGATATTTTACATGAAAATGAGTGGAATGTGAGTTCGTCAGAAACAGGAAGAAGTGATGAAAGGAGTCAGAAAAGGAGAGAGAGATTGAAAAAAATACTATTCTACAATCCTAACAAACGGGAAGCTGGTGCCCTGCGGGACGAGCAACACCCGCAAGACTTTAAGAATACGGAAAAGTGCAAGGGAAGAACTAATGGGGAAAATCCGACCCGAGGGGACGGTTTATAATACAGCCACAAGGAAGACATCAAGCTAGAGAAAGGGAAGTATCTGAACAAAAGAGATTTCAGAGCGAAAGTGGGAGGGAAAAAGAAAGAAAGAAAAGAAAAAAAAAATGACGGAGCGTGGCAGAAGAATAACAGGAGAATCAAAGGTGAAAAATAAAATGTCACTGAGACATTTAGAAGTGGAAGAAGAAAGAAGAGAGGCAAACAGACAGAATTCACTATAGGTCTTAGACTTCAAAATTTGTCTTAGACGAAAAAGTCTATGATTTGCCCCGTTGGCATGTCTCCTAGTTAATGCTGGTAATAAACTTAAGATTTACATCGTTATAGACTCTATGGAGATAACTGATTGGAATAAAATGTTAAAACTATATACTGCAATAAATAGTACTTCTGTAAGGACAATAGCATTACTTATATTATTTATTCATCTGAAACTGAAATGAGAGGATAATCGAAAAAAGGCTTTAAATCATCAGGAGTCCAACCGTAAAAAATAATTATTGTATCTAATGCGACTTTCAAGCACGATGCAACATACAAAAACACTTTCAGTAAACGCGCAGTAAATATCTCCCACCCTTGCATAGACCTAATGTACTTAACTAATGAGATATGCACAGGGGTTATTGACAGATACATCATACCACATTCAAACAAAACGAATAGTATCTCCAGATCAGTTGTGACTGAGGACAGAATTGCTGCCATCTATTGGCTTTCGACAACATTACTGGAGCAAAAGCAGAATGTGTTGCCACAAGGTACACATTTTTTCTTAAATAAATAAATAAATAAATAAATAAAACATCGGGCGAAAAATGGGCAACATTACTCATCCACGTACGTGTGCGTCATAATGTAAACAAACTGCAGTATTTAAACTTAGTGAATATTATATAATGCGGAAGAAATTTGGTGGGAGTGTTGCCGATGTGTTCATTGACTGTTTTACCCGTTTTCGTCATTTACCAAATTGTATGTTTTTCGTCGAAAAATCGTACACGGGTCTTTAAGCAGTAATAAATGGTGAGAATACTTAGATAGTAAGAAAGAGAGCAAAAGGCAGAAAGATGTGTTTATTTATGCAAATATGATATTTATCACCTAGGAGTCATTGTAAAGATACTGAATTATAAATGTGTGCATACGACCCAAGATGTTCTCCCCTTTCCACATTGATCCTCCCAAGTTAAAGCAATAAATAAATACAGTTGTAAAAACACAGATAAGTTATATATAAAGCAACAAAGAAACACAGTACAAGAAAGAAAGAATAAAAAATATAGAGTCAAGCTACCACAAGCAAGGCGAGAGAAATCAAAATTTTTCGCTGGAAACTCGACGTTTTTTAAATAAAGGGCGAGATAGGGACGAGACGACGTGAAGCCTGGATGCTCGCGGAAAAAGGGCTGCCCGCCCGGAGTGGGTATAGACCCTGATGCTGCAAACGAAAGTAGGAGAAGAAATGTCAAGAAATACATTCGGAGGCAAATAATGAGAACAATAAATATGAAAAACGATAAAACATATTTATAATCATCATATATGCATTTTACATCAGTAAATATTTGTTCAAAAGGATATTTTATTCATATGCAGATGACTTTATATAAAGGAATATTCAAATTTAATTGATTTATGAGGAGTGACTTATCCAGGCCTAATTATATCGGGCTTTTATAGTTTACAAAAGATACTTAACGTTGTATCGAGCCATTCGCTCGACTCTTCCCGTGATCTTTGGGAAAGTTAATTTCTTGGGACTTCTATTTATCAACACACTGTTTCTGGAAGTTTAGAGTGAAGTTCCCCTTCATTTTGTTATGAGACACGGCTGTACTATTCATCTATTTTACTTGTGATGGTTGACCATTATTTCTAGGCACCCAAACATCGGTTTCGTATAAACAAAGTACTTTAGTTCGTATTTTCGAAAGTCATACAGGATAATTGATGTAGTTACTAGATTCATTGGAACGTCTAATATTTATCTTCATGATATTTTACAATCGTAAATCTTTTATTTAAATACATTTTATGGCTTCGATATTCTATTTTAGCATTGGTTTTCAAATCTGTTTTCGTTACTTCTGTAAACAAATTTGATTTTAACCATGAGGGGTGGAATAACTATTAGTTTATTAACATTAAAAGAGTGGAGCTAGGTTCGTGAGATTCAACGTTCCGACGGAATCGTAAAACCGTTAAAAAATGGAACAGAAAGGTGAAAATAAGTAATTCATTATGACTAGATTACCCTGTGTGTTACTATCCACACTGTGTGATAGCTGGAGACGTTGAAGCGGCCCACCGCCCCCGATCTCAACCAGAATGATGATTTTAAATTCTTTGCTGTTCGACTTTGACCTTTTTGTTACCGAGCTTGACCTTCATTCCTTTTTTTTTTTTTTTTTATTGTTTAATCATTATTATTTTCTCCTTTTGCCCATTCTACCATGATTAACTTACGTTACTATTAAATATTCACATCCCTGTCTAATTTTTAACAATTTTTTGCCATTCCTTTCAAATTAAAAGGAAAAAACATATGTTGAAAATGAATTAACAAGGAAAATTACGTTTATTTCAGTAGGTAAAGACATTGAAAAATCTTTCCTATCTCTTGATTATTAACCACATATCTTCCTTCCAGTTGATTGTCTATCTTCGGTATCCTTTTTTTTTCCTTTGTTTTCTTCTTTGTATTTGCCATGATCGTTCCTCGCTACCACCCATTGCTATCTATTCACATTGAACCCACTCTTTAATTCTCTAATACATCAACAAATTTATTGTTAACTACTCACCAAGAAAATTGAGTGGAGGGGGGATTCAAAGGGGAATTTTATCTGTAAATCATTGGAATTTAGATCAACAACTTAGTGCATTTGCAAAAGAAAGGTTTTTACATTAGGTGAATACTAGAGTTTCGATGGACTAGTTGATTGTATATAAATGTTTTTACTTGTTTTTGTGTTGTATATGTACTGCTTACTTCAATTTGATTTCCTTACTTATTTATGTTTCTCTGTATATATAGATATTACAGTTTTGTTTTATTCCATTTTTCTGATTCCTTTCCTTTTTTTTCCCCCTGCGTTTTACTACGTCTGTATTTCTCTTTTTAGTCCATTCTTACTTTTGTTCGTCTCGCTGTGGGCTTTTATTGGTTTTACTCCCCGCAGTTGTTGCTAGTTATGCGTTCTTTTTACTCATTTGATTTAATTCATTCACTTTAGTGTGGCTATTCCACTGTTCTTTCTTCCTTCTTTTTCCGTTCGTCTACCGGCCTGATCATTACTGTGTTCTTCTATAGTATAACTTAAGTCTATTTTTTTTTTTCGTCTCTCTCTGAGTCTTTTTAGCTTTTTGCTTCTACTGCATTGGATGTTCGCTTTTACACTTTACTTAGGTGTTATTGTTCTCTTTTTCTCTTTGTTTTATCAAGTTTTCATATGCTGTTCATTTCCTGTGCTGCTTGGGCTATGCATTTGAACTTAGCGGCACTTCTTTTTTTTGTGTATGATCTCTCAGTTTCTATTTGTGTGTTTTCTCTTTTACAGTGATTGTTCCTTTTCTCTGTGATCGTTAACTTTGCTGTATCAATTTTTTACTGCTTTACTTCTTTTACTAGCTTGTGTTTACCGTTTCTTTTACACATTATTTTATTGTGTTTTTATTTTTCGTTTTGCAGGGTAGATTTACTTTTGTGTATTGTCAAAAGCCTGGCACCCATTCTTATTTTTGTTTTTAATCTTTTTTTTTACAGCTTTGTAATATGTTCTTAATTAATCGCCGGCTTGCCCATTTAGATATTATGGCTCATGTAGCTTAGGGACTCTTTTATTTACCCTTCCTGTGTGGTAACCCGTTTTTCTTGGCAGCTTTGCTCTGATGTCCGACGCTCGCTTCTTACTCAGGGCTCGTGTCTGTTGTTTGTGGTCTTGCTGAGGGTTCGTGACTTTTATCTTGGTTGCAGTTTATCTGCAGAACTAGGTGTTCAGTGTAGCTCCTGGCATGAATAGAGAACAGGAGAGACAGAAGCGGTCCGAGAGGTTTCAGCGCCGACGGAACCTGCAGTCCAACAGCCAACCCACCTCGCGTGACCCATCTCCAAGCCAAGTTTCGTCCGAGCTCCACCAATTGGCGGTTGTCACTGGAGGTTCTAACCCAGACGTACGTGAGGCAGTTCGAGTCATGGAAGCTGAAGTCGACATGTTCAGCCAGATCATGGAGCGGGTCAACACCCTAATTGCAGAGGTTCAGGGGTGCAAGGAGCAAAACGATAGGCTTGAGAACCGACTCCAGCGCCAAGAGGAGATGCTCAGGGAACAGAGACAGCTAGAAGATCGTGCTGGGCGTGATGACCAACACCAAACCTTAGCTGCACAGAGGGGCGAAGAGATCCAGCAGTTGCGCCACCAGCTTCAGCAACAACGGGCCGAACTGGAAGAAGCTCGTCACTCCCAAAGCGAGCAAATCCCTGCACCTACCGACACCACTCAGCAGGCAGCTGAGAGGAATGAGGAGATTCATCAGCTCCGAAGGAGGTTACAAGAACTTGAAAACGAGCTGGCAGACTCTCGTCCCTCCCGAGTCTCCCCTCGTACTGCACAGGCTGTGGACACCATTCGCCCGCCTCCTGTACTTCCGCAGCCTCTTCCTCGCAGCCGACCTCAAACTCCTGAGCCAGTGGACCGTCCTTTACCTCCTCAGCCGCAGTTACTGCAGAATACCCAGCCATATCTGCCGCACCAGCCTCTACCTGAAAGGAACTCCTTCCCATCACATCCGAGGGACCTCTCTACAAGATGCTGGAACTGTTCACCTGCGAATGACCTCCCTGCATCATGCTCCAACAATCCCTCAGTCTCTTATGTGTTCACGAAGGAGAAGGTACCTCACTTCAAAGGAGATGTTTCAGCCTCCCAACCCTTGAAAAAAAATCAGGAGGTTGAGGGTTGGATCAGGGCTATTGAGAATATTGTCAAACCACCTTCATCTGCGGCATATATCCAGGCAGCCAGATCCAATTGCAGGGGACCAGCTGAGCTCATTATAAACTCACCATTATTTGATAACATCACTGAGTGGGAAGTATTCAAGGCAGCATTGAGAAGTAAGTTCCGGGGTACCTACACCTCATCGGACTTCTATAAGGTGCTCTACGAGAATCGGATGCTGCCAGGCCAAGCACCTATGGACTACTACCTGCAGCTGGAGGGGAGTGTGTACCAGGGATATCGAGACCACCGTGATGCCATAGGTGATCCTGCAGAGCTTGTGAGAAGGGTGTTCTTGAGCGGCATTCCTGCATGGCTCCGTGATTTCCTTGCGGTGAGGGAAGATGGAAGTCCTACACAGCTTGCTGAGACCGCCCAACGCATATGGAATTCGCGCAATGGCATCCACCATGGTGATCACTCCTCGATGTCTCCAGGCCAATTCCCAGAGCGACCACCACGTGGGCGTGATCACTATGCCTTACCTGTATCCACAGAACCCCCAGCCATGCACACCATCTTTCCAGTTACTGCCCAAGGGAAATGGTGTTCTTTCCACAGGGTTTCAACTCACAACACATCAGAGTGCCGTGTTATAGCTTCCTCAGCACCAAATTCTCCTCCAAGGCGCTTGTGCTTCCAGTGCAGGAGACCTGGTCATCTGGCTAAAGAGTGCCCCTTTCAACAGGGCCAGGGTGAAAGTGCTCCCACAGCCCCTGGCAGAGTTGGAGCAGGGAGCATGCAGAGCGCCAGCCACCCGAGCCATGAAGTCAGTCGCCACAATGACAGCTTCGGGGCCAATCGGACGACCACTCGTGGAACTCAGTATTAATGGAGCCACAGCTTTGTGCTTCATTGATACTGGTTCCGAAGTAACCCTCATAAAGCCCAGGGCTCTTCAACTGGTAGATCCCGAGGGACACTTACCTCGGAAGGAAGCCACCCGTCATCTTCGTGGGGTCTCTGGTCTACCATTTGATACTTCTTATGACATCACGCTGACCTTCTCTCTCAATAGTGACACCTCGATACACCACCAAACAGCCGTCTGTGATGTCCAATTTCCTGGTGATGTACTCCTTGGGATGGACTTCCTGCGGAGGATTACCTTTAGCTTTTCCTCAAGCCCTCATGACAACTTTGCTTTTCTCCAGTTGGAAGGACAGGCTTTCTCAGTGACTTATACAGATACTGCTTCTCTGCATCTGTGTGTGGTCCATTTAAATTCTCCAGAAGTAGCAGATACCTCTAATCCCTTGCCTGCTGTAGTACACCTCCGACAGACCTCGGAGCTCCCGCCACATACAGGGCGCTTCTTGGAGGGTATTATAGAGCGATCAGGCCCCAGTGATGGAGATCTCCTCCTTATGCCTCAAGAGTCTTCAGCTTGGGTGTCACCCTACTTAGTCACCACAGCCTCAGGACGCCACTGCTCTGTGTGGGCAGTAAACCCTACGGCGAAGCCAGTACGACTGTCACAGGGGACACGGCTAGGGTCAGTGCTTTCAGTGGAGTCAGTCTTTTCATTGGACACATCAGCACCAGCACCCCCAGATACCAATGTTGCTGAGGACACAAACCCCATCGAGTTGGATACCTGGGAAGATGGTGAAGAAGCAGAAGACTTTGCATGGGAAGAGGACCTGTTTGATCAAACCTATGGCCTAGAGGATTTTGGGTATGAAGAGGACTTCACTCTTCTTACCCATGAACTTCCACCCTCACTAGCCCTTGCTGCAGTTGACGCTGTTGAAGGATCAGCCATTCAGCCTTCAGTGGACATACCAGATCTTCAACATCTAGAAGAACCCCAGCGCCAAGAATTACAAGCCTTGCTTAGTCGCTACCAGGGTCTTTTTGATGGAGGAGATGAGGCAGTAGGACATGTCCCAGGGATCCAACATCGAATCACCACCGGAGCTGCTACACCTGTGTGTACCCGTCAATGGCGTCTTCCACAGGCCACTAAGGACACCATTCGGGAACAATGCAATTCCATGCTCAAGAACGGTATAATAGAACCATCAACATCACCATGGCTCAGTCCAGTGGTTCTTGTAAAGAAGAAGTGTGGGTCTTTGCGGTTTTGTGTAGATTATCGCAACCTGAATGCTGTCACTACCTCGGACACTTACCCTCTACCACGTATTGAAGAGCTCATAGACGAACTTGGTCCTACTGATACTTTCACGACCCTAGATGCCAGATCAGCCTATTGGAGCGTTGAAGTCCACCCTGCTGACAGACCCAAGACAGCATTTAGTGATGGGTATCGGCTCTTTCAGTTCTGCAGGCTACCCTTTGGTCTTAGCACGGCACCCACCACTTTCCAAAGAACTATGAATCTTGTGCTTTCTTCTGTCCTGGGACGGCATACCCTTGCGTATTTGGATGACATTATAGTTTATTCCAAGGGCTTTTCACAGCACATAAGGGACTTACAAGAGACTCTCCAGCTACTTTCTGCAGCTGGGATGAAACTAAATCCTGAAAAGTGCAAGTTTGCAAACACTACCATCAACTTCTTAGGTTTTACCATTTCGCCCGAAGGTGTCCACCCAGACCGTGACAAGGTTTCTGCAATCTCAGACACTCCGGTGCCATGTACCATCAAGGAGGTGCGTCGGTTCCTTGGTGCTACTGGGTTTTTCCGTAAGCATATCAAGGGCTATGCCACACTTGCAGCACCCCTACATCTTCTACTGAAGAAAGGACAGCATTGGGAGTGGGGGAACCAGCAGCAGGAAGCCTTCATCAAACTTAAGGAACACCTGGTATCTGCTCCTGTCCTCAAGCAGCCTGACTTTACCCGGCCTTTTGAGCTCCATACCGACGCCAGCAGCATCGCTATTGGAGCAGTTCTTCTTCAGCGAGATGATGATGAAACGCCTCATGCTGTAGCATACTACAGTAGAAAGATGCGGGACTCTGAAACACGCTATCCTGCTGTTGACTGTGAGGCCTTAGCTGTTGTTGAAGGCGTTCGTGTCTTTGATTCCTACCTGTATGGACGCAAATTTCTCATCCTAACTGATCATCGTCCTTTGGTTTACATTTTTAAGCACCGTACAAAATCACCAAGGATGACCAGATTTGCACACGATCTCTCCTTTTATGATTTCGAGATCCGGTACAAGGAAGGTCCCACAAATCATGTCCCTGATCTGTTGTCAAGACAAGTTGCTGTGACCGATGTCAACAACATGTCTCCACAGGATTTAGCAATGGAGCAGAGTAAAGACCCGAAATTGCAGAGATTGATTTCGTATTTGTGTGATGGAACTGTGCCTAAACGTAAGTTGCCCACCCCTCTTTCAGACTTCGAGCTCAAAGATGGAGTCCTATACAGGTTACGACATCTACCTGATAAGATCATCTATCAGCTATGTGTTCCAGAAAGCTTACATAGAACAGCTCTGAAGGCAGCACATGAACCACCTCTTGCAATGCACCCTGGAATACACAGGACATACCACAACCTGTGTAACATGTTCTACTGGCCAAATATGCTCCGTGACACTCGCCAGTACGTTCAACACTGCCTTTCCTGCCAGCAAGCACATGGGGTTGCACAGAGAGTGCCCATGGCAGAAGCCCCTCTTGCACTTTATCCTCTGGAGCGAGTATCAATGGATATTATGGACCTTGGTCAAGCCCCCCTGAGATGGGCTCTGACAATCATTGACCAGCATAGCCGATTTATACAGGTCATTCCACTTAAGGACATTACAGCCTCCAGAGTTCATCGTGCTTTCTTGGACAACTGGGTAACGTACTTTGGGCCACCCCGAATCATCCAGTCAGACAATGGTAGACAATTCATTGCTCATGTCTTTGCTGAGCTAGTAGACATCTTACGAGCAACACACCACTTCACTATCCGGTATCACCCTCAAGCAAATGGTCTGGTAGAAAGGACAAACCGTGTCGTCAAAGCTGCCCTGAGTGCTGTTGTTGGAGATCATCACCGGGACTGGCACAAGTACATCCCAGAGCTTCGTCTTGCACTGAACTCTGCAATTCATAGATCCACAGGGGAACAGCCACTTTACTTGCTTACTGGGCGTCATGCTTACTTTCCAGTGGGTTTAACCAATGAAGCGATATTCGGGGAGAACAACAACTTTCAGCAACGGTTGAAAACTGCTCGCCGTGCTGCGGTTGCAGCTTCAAAAGATGCACAACAGGTTTACGGTAGAAGCTACAATCAAAGAGCTAGGGGCAAGTTTACACCAGAGGAAGGACAACTCGTCTGGTACAAGGAGATGGTGCCCCGTCCTTTAGGACCGAAGTGGCGTGGTCCTGCTCGTGTGTGTAAGCGGTTTGGTCCAGTCTCTTTTGAGATACAACATCTGGAATCTGGTAAAGTTCTAAGGTCTCATCTCAATCACCTGAGGCCATACCACCCTCCAGAGGAGCTCACCTATCCTGATCAAGAAGAACCAAGAGATCTGGAAGAGGTTCCTGAACCAGATGACCCATGGATAGCCATTCTCACTACCTGTGTACTGGATCCTGTTCTCAAACACGGATCTGAGTGATCTTCTGAACATTAGGGACCTCATTCTGGTGCACCCTTGGCCTTGTGCCACACTAGAATGAGGACTGCTGTTAGTTTGCTCAGTAGGGAACTTGTGAGCGGCGAGACATGGGCATGCCCCACGTCGGCACAAGTGGCTGATATTTCTTTTATTGTTGCTGTAGGGACTCTGCCTTTAGTGAGCCATTGGCCCAGTGCCACACTGAGGTGGAGAAATCTGTTAGCTGTTCCTGATTGGTGCTGTATGCTGCCTGCTCTGAAGTCTGTCTCCTTTGGCACATGTTACAAGAGTTCCAGCTCCTGAAGGAGGTATCGAGTGGCATCTTTGGCAGATGTATGCTCGCTTCGGTAACTTAAGTAAGTTGAAAGGATCACAATTTTTTTAATTCTATGTCCACTCCTCATAAATCGTCAGGACTCAGGCTTACCTCTCATTTCAGGTCTCCACTGCACGTTTCGACCCAGGGTGGGGGAGGAATCTGTAAGGTGACATCCTAGTCCTCCTCATCTCGGGCTTTGGAGAGCATCCCCTCACCACTCGTTCCTGTCGTTCGGCCGCGCCCGGATCTCGCTTGCTCTCTCCTTTTCTGTTGGGGGAGGTCTAATCCTTTCGCTTGGCCTTTTATTTTGGTCTTTTGTTTCTGAAGTTTTAGTGAAGTTTCCCCTTTTTTTTATAGCCGTTTTCTTTCCTTTTTTTTGTGATTGTTTGTTTGATTTTACACAGTCATTGTGTTTCGTTCTTAAGACTCGAAAGTCTACTTTATTTGATTTTCGATATATCTTGATTTAATTGTTATTTTATTTCATTTTCATTATTATCTAATCTTTCGAGTATTTTACACTCGTCATCTTTTACTTTTATCTTTTTGTTCGATATTTTTAATTTCATTTTAACTTGGGGTTATTTTTAATCTTTTCTTCTTACACTGTAAAAACATGTATTTTAACCTGTAGGGTAAAATCTACAGTTTTATAAATATAAAAGATGTATAGTTCGTGACGTAGTTCATGACGTCACGAACACTGTAAATACCGCAAAAAACGGCGCGAAATATACTCAGTCTGGACCAGATACCCTGTGTGTTACTACCCCTGTGTGAGCTGGGACGCCGTGAAGCGGCCACGCCCCCCGAAACCGAGAGAAGTTAAGTTCTGTGTGCTGACATTTGCCTTTTCTGAGGAGCTGGACGTGATCCTTTTTTTTTTTTCTTACTTATGTGTTACATATTCTCCAAATAATCTTAATCTGCCAATATTGATGACTTTACTTTTTATTAAATATTAACACTCGTAAGTTTTAAACAATTTGTTTGCATTTATTTTATTAAACATAAACGTTTTCGAAATGCACTTAACGATGTGACTTTACCTTTTTTTTAGTTATGGTAAGATACATTAAATATTTCTTATAAAAGGAAACCCATAGGCTGAACGTCAAGGAGTGAAGATTATGCTCGGTCTTCTTTTTTTTTTCCTTTGTTTGCTTGTTTGTTTGTGCCTAGATGCTTCACGCTACCACAACATAGCATCTAGACACTGGGAACCCACACTTATATATATACTAATAGCCACAGAGCAAAAGAACACCTCACAATTATATGAGAGGAAATACAGTGCAGCGTTATCCCAGGCCTAATTATGTATACAAAGAAACGCAAATTTATATAGTTTAAAAAAAGGATAATGAAAATGTTGTCATCAGCATAGATGACTTTCCCCGAGACTTATGGAAAATGTAATTTAATATGCAACTTCATTTATCAAAACACACTGAAAATCCTGGACAGTTCTAAGCATGATATAGCACATGATGCCACCTTCAATATAGCCTGCAGTATATGAGACACGTGGCTGATAAACACACTTATTCATACTGACACTTAGTGACACATGAATGAATGGCTGACACATTTATTTCTAGGACACCCAAACACAATCCGAGATTAGTATAAACAAAATACTTTAGCTTCGTAATGTTTGGCGGAGAGAAGTCAAGCAGGATAAGTGAGGTGTGACGTTACATAAGAGAGCAGAGAGAGACGTCAATATGTGTTTATTCATGCAAATGCAGTACTTAGCCCATAAGGGAAATCGTAAACATTCTGAGGTATAAATACATATACTACAGTGAAGAGCTTCGATATTCCTATTTCTAGCATTGCTTCTCCAAATACGTATCGATAACTTCTGTAAACCACAAATTTCCACGCATTACTATGGACGTCCATGAGTGGAGGTGGGCAATCACACTATTAGGTTTATTTAGGGAGCAGGTTTGAAACCAGAAAGTAGGAGCAGCCACAGTTTAAGCTGGAGATTCACCGTTTTCCCGACCGAGGAAGAGTCGGGAAAACCTGTTAAAGAAATGGAAACAGAGAAAGGTGGAAATTAAAAGATAAAGATAATTATTAATATAATTTACATAGGAATGACTATTCCATTTCTAATCATGCTAGTGATTTCTACTAATTTCGCCAAATGCACTTTTGAATTTACCTGTAAATCGTAATCAAGCCAGCATTAGGTGTACCCCCTCATAAGCCTCCCGGATCCTCAATCCAGAATTTGGCATCTCCCTCACTGCCTTATCCTCTTTTTTTCAATTTCTCTCTCTCCGCTTCCTCGCTTTGTACTCTTTGTTGCTTCACCCGAGCCTTGCCTCTTCAATTTTTTCCTGTTTTTTTTTTTTTTTGTTTTTTTATTGTTTAATCATTATTACGTTTTCCTCCTTTTTTGTCTCTCATTCTCACCATATTAACTCACGATTACTACGTTATAATCACGATCGCTCTGTCTTAATTTATTCTACATTTCTTTCCATTTTCCTTGTGCAGAAGAGAATTAGGAAGAGGAAAAAGAACAATCATGATTGAAAAATGAAATTAACAAAGGAAATTCAAGTTGAATTCAGAGGAAAAGGACAAAGTTATGAAGGACAGAAGCTTCTCTTCCGCGTAGTCTCTTCTGATCTATTAATCTCAGTCTATCTTTCCTTCCGTTCGTCTGTCTATCTGTCTGTATCCCACTATCTTTTTCTCTCATTGTATCCATCTACCTTCTCTTTGTTACTCTTCCCATATGATCACGTTACCTTCCTATCCGATCCCCTTTTATTGCGTAATCTCATTCACTTTAATTCGTCTCTTAATCCCCCTTTCCCCTTCTTAAATCTCTCACTTTCATTCATATTCAAATTCTCTCATTGTTTACTTACTTCGATGCGCAAGAAAATCAGTAGAGTGGAAGGCGGAAGAGAATAAAAAGGAAGAATTTTATCAGGATTACGAAAGGGAATGAAATAAACGAAACTTCAAGTGCATTTGGCGAAAATGGAAAAGACTTTTAGTACACTTAGGTGAAATTACTAGTATTATTCGAAATGGAATAGTTATTCGTATATAAATGTTTTTCTTGTTTTAGTGTTGTAATGACTCGGCTTCATTAATTTGATGAATACCTTATCTCTATTTCTAGTGGTAATTCATCAATGTAATAATATAAATAATTATCTTTATCTTTTAATTTCCATTTTTCTCTATTCCCATTTCCTTAGCAGGCAGCCAGGCTTCACGGCGCCTCATCCCCGACTCTTCCTCGGTCGGAAAAATCTCCAACGCAGGTTGGGGATTTCCCTGGCTGTATATTTGATAGCCTAGCCCAGATCTTTTATTTATCTTGCTTTCCCTTTTTTTTATTTGCTACTCCACTTTCTTATTGCTATTGTCGTTGTCTGTTTGCCCAGCTGTCCGTTTGTGAGGACTATAGAATGGTCTCTCTTTTCATCGCTTCTTCCTGTTTTTGACGAACTCTCACATTCCACTTTTTCATGTAAATTATCCACCTATCCTTGAATTTTCCCGTAATCTCATATTCCTTCCTTCCTTAACATGACGCTCTTTTTATCTCTGTCTAACCCTCTTCCTTTCTTTTCCTCTGCTGGTCTCTCTTCTCCTCGGTATCCTGCAACCCTTTCAGTATTAATCGGCTCAACACAGCTCTTCCTGTATCTATACCTCGCTGCTCTTCTCTTGCAGTTACATGTTCCTGCATTCTCCTAATTTCTGCTGCTGCATGTCTTACGTTCTCCTCTTCAACACTCCTGAACTCACTGCTACTGTCTCCTGCTTTCTGCTACCACAGAAATAGGAATATCGAAGGCCTTATGTCTTGACTGTAGTATATGTATTTATACCTCAAAATGTTTACGATTTGCCTTATGGGCTAAGTATTGCATTTGCATGAATAAACACATTTTGAATATTTACGTCTCTTTCTCTGTTCTCTTACGTGACGCCACGCCTCAACTGTCCGTTCATCCTACCTGACATTACGAAGCTAAAGTGTTATGTTTACCACTAAACTCGGATAGTGTTTGGGTGTCCTAGAAATAAATGTGTCAGCCATTCATTTATGTATCAGTAAATGTCAATCAGAATACGTGTGATTGTCAGTCGCTTGTCTCATATATTTCAGCATATACTGTAGGCTATATCGAAAATATGTTTCATTAAATTAAGTTGCATATTAAATAACATGTTCCATTTTATGTAGGAATGACTATGACATTTCGAATCATGATAGTGATTTCTCCTAATCGTACTGAAAGAGACGGGGCCACGTTCGTAAAATGCACTTTTGGTTTCCTTAATTCATTCCGTTTCCTAATTCCGATTAAGTTCTTCCTTTTTATTCTCCTTCGGCTTCAGCTCGACTGATTTTCCCTCGTATCGAAGTAAGTAAATAATGAGAGAATTTGAATGTGAATGACAGTGAGGATTTTAAGAAGGGGAAAGAGGGATTGAGAGAGGATTTAAAGCGAGTGAAAATAAGCAATAACAAAGGAATGGAAAGGAAGGTAATGTGATCAAAAGGGAAGAGACACAAAGAGGAGGTAGATGGATACATTGAGAGTAAGAGAGAGGGACACACACACACACACACACACACACATACACACACACACACACACACACACACACACACACACACACACACACACACACACACACACACACACACACACACACACACACACACACACACACACACACACACACACACACACACACAGGCGGTCGGAAAGACAGATAGACGGAGATTAAGATCAGAAGAGATTATACGAGAAGGAAGCTTCTGTATTTCATAACTGTATTTTTCTTCTGAATTCATTTTCAGTTTCCTTTATTCTCTCCCTTTTCCCAATCATTGATATTGTATGAGAATGACACCATAGAGAAGGAAGAAAACTTATTATTAATAAAACAACATGAAGAGGAGTAAAAGAGGAAGAAAGAAAACAGAAGATCAAAGAGGCAAGGCAAAAGGGAAGCAACAAAGTATGCAAAGCGATGAAGCGGAGAAAGAGAAATGGAAAAAGGAGGATGAGGCAGTGAGGGAGACGACGAATTCTGAAGTGAGGATCCTCGAGGCTTATGGGGGTGGAGTCCCAAGGCGCTGTGTCCGGGGGTGGGGGTGGGGGCACCGGAGGGGAAGAAGGTAGACGTGGAAGAGATGGAGTTGGTGGAGGCCTGGTGCTGGAGGCGGTGGTAAGCGTGAGGGAGATGGTGGAGAAGGAGCAGGCATCACGTGTCCCAGCAGAAAGCAGGAGGCGGCGTCAACGAGGGCCAAGCAGAAGGTGCAGGCAGCAGGTGAGGGGAAAGCAGGAGGCGAGATAGTGGGCGGAGGGGGGGGGGGGCATTCGTCGAGTCACAAGCAACTGCAATCGTTGCAGGATTGCAGGATGCAGGACACTGGGGAGAGGAGAGATCAAGAGAGGAAGAGGGGAAGAGGAACAGAGAGAGATAAAGAAGACAGAGGAAAAAGTAACAAAAGAGTAAAGGCCGCATTATTGAAAAGCTGTGCGCGCCCGCAATTAAGTCCCAGGGAAGGGAGCGGGATCCCAGCCAACCGCATTTTTAAACCGCTCGGGCAAGCCCTTCCTTGGAGGCTTCTGCGGGGCTGCTGGCACGCCGGATGCTTCCCGCGCGCCGCGTTGGCTGCGCCTAATGTTGGCTTAATTACCATTTACAATCAAATTCAGTTTTGTTTCGGGAAAGATTGTGTCAAAGCCATTTATATGTCATAACCCCTAATCGTCTGTGAAAATTCAGGCTACCAACAAGGGCATATACTATATTTCATTATTCATCATCCAGGATTGTCTCTTTCTGAATATATATGTGTGTATATTTCCATACATAGGCCTTTATAAACAC
This sequence comes from Penaeus chinensis, assembly GCF_019202785.1. Taxonomy (NCBI): domain Eukaryota; kingdom Metazoa; phylum Arthropoda; class Malacostraca; order Decapoda; family Penaeidae; genus Penaeus; species Penaeus chinensis. The sequence continues at coordinate 21,645,697 of NC_061840.1, forward strand.
GTATATATGAAGCGTCTAATTACCTGAAATTGCGTTTATTAAATGTTTTGTTAATTCAAACTTTCATCTTTCATCTATAACATAAACATCGATATGTTCCCGTTAATGTACTAAACCTAACGATTGTGGAGCATTAACGTGGCTTTATCGTTTATTTATACATAAAAGTTTAAATTCACAAAAACATTTAAGAAATATATTTAGAGCAAATTAAGAGTTGTTCATGAATATATAAGGGGATAAAAATCGTTGATATATGACAATTATTGTAATTTCTGAAATCTGTAATAAAACATCGCAAAATCTATGGGGAAGCTATCAGGTGGCACAGACCTCCCGAAATGGTATGATATTAGCATTGCTAGCATTCATACATGCATATACTCCATAAACATTTTGCGGGACTTGATAGGAGTGCTCCTAGCTGCTCGCATTCGTTCTATTGCTATGCGGAACGAGCAACACCCGAAAAAAAAAAAAAAAATACGGAAAAGTGCGGGGAAAGTAGTTCTGCGGAAAACCCGTCCCAGGGAAGTTTAATAAATGGCCTAAGTGAAGACATCAAGAGAGAAAGGAAAGTGTCTGGATATAGAGAAGAATCAACTGTGAAAAAGAAAATATCATTGAATTCATAGACGAAAGAGAAAGGAATAAAGAAAAAGAGAGGCAAACAGACGGATATCAAACACAATCCATAAATGGTGCCGCGGAAATCCCAATCCTGCTCTGGACATCCGACCTTTTCCCGACCGAAAATTGGCGAAGACAAATTTCGGAGTCTAAGACCGTTCGTGAATAACGTCCCCGATTTTTCGGAGATGAATAAAGAGATAGTAGTCAGGCCAATGGAAATAGAAATTAAGGCTTATATTATTATCATTGTTACATCAATGATTATCTATATAGGTGGATATGAGCTGCACACAGAGGTGTACATGGTTTAGTACATTTAGTTCATTTTCGCAAAATGTCTCCAAAAGAAAATTACCCTTCGCAGCATCTAAATTAGGTAAAAAGCTTTAAATCATAAGGAGACCAACCCAAAGAAGAAAAGAAAAAAATATATAAAAAATAGTTGTATTTGATGAGACTTTCAAGCAAGATTTTTCATAAAAGGGTATTGAGAGTGAAAGGTCCCCTTCATACGTGGACAAAATCCACTTTTAATTCCCTTTAATCCATTCCCTCTTGCAATTCTGATAAATCTTTTTCATTTATTGAAAATATAGAGAGCAAAAAGGAGTGGAGGTGAATAATTTATGAGGAGGAAAGGGATTAGTAAAAAAACTTAATTTATGGTCGAGAAAGGGAGGGGGGGGGGGGGTATCGTACAAAGATTGTGGATGTATTAAACAAAAAAAAAAAAAAAAAAAAAAAAAAAAGTAAACGAGAGAAACTGGCAGTGAATAGGAAGGAATGATGGAGCGAAATATACGAAGACAGACTCATAGTTAGAGAATCAGATAAGAAAAAGGAAGATTAAAAGGATAGTTTCAATTCATTCAGCTTTAAAAACATGTACAAAGTAACAAACAAACGCAGAGCAAGAAATCAAATGAAAAAGAGTCAGGCTATCACAGGCAATGTGAGAGATATCACATTTTTTCGCCGGAGACTCGATGCTTTCCAAACCGAAGACGAGATGAGGACGAGATTGGTTGATTGATTATTTAAAATTATCTGCTGCGTCAGCAATACGAGACGCCGTGAAGCCTGGATACTCGCGGAGAAAGGGCTGCCCGCCCGTTGTTCGGAGTGATGCTGCAAGGGAAAGTAGAAATGTCAAAGAATGAATTCGGAGAAAAATAAACGGACATAAACTTTTAGTGAATATTTGTACAGAGGGATATTTTATACATCTGCAGATACTTTATATTACTTTGAATTTATTTGAATTCAATGGAATTATAGAGTTTAAAAAATACCCATTAATATACGCAAATTATATAGCAAATCTTCTTTGAGTTACTCCTCTGTAGCTATTAGTTTGTATGTCTCTAAAATTATTTTGGGATGTGGACTGGGTAGAACTAAAAACTTCAAGCTCGGTTTTGCTATGTATGGCCTGTGGTTATGTTCTGATGCAATTTCGAAACAGAAGTTCGCATCTTTTTAAGGCATACAGCAATCAAATTTCCTTGAAAATCTAATTTGTACACAAAAAAAAAAAATCGTAGACCTAATGTTTTTGTTGGGGTTATTGACTGACATCATACTGCATTCAAAACAAAACATGGTAAGTAATGTGAGCAAGAGTTTTAGACCTTTGCCGGCTCTAAGGAGCCTCACCCCTTGGGCATTCTCTATGTAGCTTGGGTGGAGCATATTACTTCCTCCTCCCTCCTCTTCGATTCACGGAGTATTTGGTATGTTTGACAGGCTTTTCTGGCCTTTGTCTTTATTTGATTCATCCTCAGCATCTTCTCGATGGTAACACAAGTCCACCTTCACAAAAAGAGAACACGCAGGGAAGCTTCGACACGGCAGCGGAGGTGCGCTCGTGTCGACGTGAATGTAATCACTAGATCATCCCTGCGGTCCCGAGAGGTGGTACGCCTAGCAGACGACGAGTACATTGCTTACAGACACAGGTAATGTAGAATGTCAAGGAATACTTTTGGGTATGGATTCTGCCATATGAACTTTTAAGATCAATTGAAACCAAGTGGGTACTTCTTGACTGGTATTTGAATAAATTTTCAGCTAAGCAAAAGATGTGAAGAAACATGAGAGCATGATTCCTGACTTGTAAGCCTAGCTGCTGGACTATTAATGGAAATATGATAAGTAAAGATAAAGAGAGAGATGTTATAAATACAAGCATAAATCAAACCCATAGTAAATGTATTTAAGCACAAAGTTTAGAACAAAACGCTCGTGTGGGTCAATGGTTATAATTGAGCGTCACCATAACGCTACAGACCGTTCCGTTCGAGCGTAGTCTTTGTAGCGCACAAAAGTATTCTGTATTTTCCAACAGATCGCAATGCAGCTGTGACTGAGGACAGAATTGCTGCCATCTATTAGTTTTCGACAACGCTACTAGAGCAAAAGTAGAGTGCGTTGCCACAAGGTACACATTTTCTTTAAAATGCAAATAAATACATAAATGAATAAGTAAAATAAAATAAATAAAATGCGGGCGAAAAGAAAATTAAAAAGCAACATGACTTTGCGGTATTTAAACTTGTAAATATTGTCTGATTCGCAAGAAATTTAGCGGAAAAAGGGTGCGTGTGTATGAGACAGAAGAGATATGTAAATATTTAGCATGCGTTTATATAATGCATATATGGTATTTAACACATACAAATTATTGTAAACATACTGAATTATAAATGTGTGCACACGACCCAAGATGTTCTCCCCTTTCCACATTGATCCTCCCTAGTTACAGCAATAAATAAATACAGCTGTAAAAACACAGAGAAGTTATAAAGGAGAAGGAAAGGTGAAAGAGACAACCTCAATGAATACAGCTGTAAAAACACAGAGAAGTTATATACTAAGCAACAAACAAACACAGAGCAAGACTGGAAGGATAAAAAATAGAGTCATGCTACTATAAGTAAGGCGAGAGAAATCACATTTTTCGCTGGAAACTCGACGTTTTTCAAATAAAGGATAGGACGCCGTGAAGCTTGGATGCTCGCGGAGAAAGGGATGCCCGGCTGGAGTGGGTACAGACCCTGATGCTGCAAGGGAAAGTAGGAGAAGAAATGTTAAGAAAGAATCCGGAGACAAATAAAGAGAAAAATAAGAAACGGGAATACACATTTAAAATCATTATCATAATACACATTTTTACATCAGCGAATATTTGTTCAGAGGGATATTTTATACATCTGCAGATGACTTAATACTCAAACTTAATGAATTATATTAAAAGTAACGTAGACATCGTTAGTTAGTACATCGTTATCTCAGGCTTAATTATGTAGACAAAGAAAATATCTCAGCATAGATGACTTATCCCAAGGAACATGTTATGCAATATATAACTTCACTGATTAAAACACATTGAAAGTCTTGGAAAGGTCTACGCATGATACAACACAGAATGCTACTTTTGATATAGCCTGCAGTATATACTGATACATACGAGACAGGTCGCTGACAAACGCACGTATTCTGACTGACGTTTACTGATACATAAATGAATGGCTGACACATTTATTTCAAGGACACCCAAACACCATCCGAGTTTAGTGATAAACAGAATACTTTAGCTTCGTAATGTCAGGTAGGATGAACGGACAGGTGAGACGTGGCTTTACGTTAGAGAACAGAGAGAAAGAGATTATTCATGCAAATGCAGTACTTAGCCCATAAGGGAAATCGTAATCATTCTGAAGTATAAATACATATACTACAGTGAAGATATGAGAGCTTCGATATTCCTATTTCTAGCATTTATTCTCCCAACACATATCAATAACTTCTGTAAATCACAAACTTCTACGCATTACTATGGCCGTCCATGAACGGAGGTTAGGTTTATTAAGGGAGAAGGTTTGAAAGCATAAATTAGAAGTAGCCACTGGGAGGGAGTGCAGGAATGCTGATGAGAAGTAGGTAAAGAGCAGCAAAAAGCAGGAGACAGTAGCAGAGAGTCCAGGAGCGTCGAAGAGGAGCAGGTAAGACATGCAGCAGCAGAAATTAGGGGAATGCAGGAACGAATGACTGCAAGAGATGAGCAGTGAGGCATCAATTTGGGAAGTGCTGTGTTGAGCCAATAAATACTGAAATGGTTAGACTTCCACAGATAAAGCCAGGGAAATCCGAAACCTGAGTATTTCCGACCAAGGAAGAGTCGGGGATGAGATGCCGTGAAACATGGCTGCCTGCTAAGGAAATGGAAGTAGAGGAAAATGGAAATGAAAAGATAAAGATAATTATCGACATTATTGCATCGATGATTTGCTAGTGTCGATATATATAAAGGGATATTAATTAACTTAATGAAGCATCATCAAAACACAAAAACTTGTGACGAGTCTGAAAATAGGAAGTAGAAAATCCTGACTGATTTATTATTAATGAAATATAGTATTTGCTCCTGTTGGTAACTCTGAACTTTCCCAGATAATTAAGGGTCATGAGAGCGATTATGAATATGCCAGATGTAAATGACAGTTGACATTCCGATAGTCGGGATTAACACTATCTTTCCCGAAACCAAATTGACCATGAATTTGGGTGTAAATCTTAATTAAGTCAGCATTAGGCTTACCAACTGCGGCGTGCGGGATGCATCAGGCGTACCAACAGTCCCCGCAGAAGTCCCCAGGGAACGCTTGCCCGAGCAGGTTAATAATGCGAATGTGAGGAATTAAGAAAGGGAAAAAGGGATTAATAGAGGATTTTATGTGAGTGAGATTAAGCAATAATAAGGGATAGGAAAGGAAGGTAATGTGATCATAAGGAAAGAGCAACAAAGAGAAGGCACATGGATACATTGAAAGAAAGGGCGAGGGGGAGACAGTCTGACAGAAAAACACACATACCCACATAAACACACACACACACACAAACCGCTAGACAGACAGGCGTACAGATAGACTGAGATTAAGAGATCAGAAGAGACTACACGAAAAGGAATCTTCTGTCTTTCATAACTTTGTATTTTTCCTCTGAATTCATTTTCAGTTTTCTTTATTCTTCTCCCTTTTCCAATCATTGAGATTGCGTAGTGAGCATAAGACATAGAGATGGAAGGAAACTTATTAATGAGAAGAAAACATAAAGAAGAAAAAGGGGAAGAAAGAGAAAAGATCATACAATGAGCACAAGGGCTGTGAAATGAGAATGACCCAAAAATTCGTCTATAAACCACCGTTTGTTTACCTCACTTACTTGGTCTCTATGCATATGTTACCCCAACTTTATGATATTATTTAACCATTTCTCCAGAAAGAGGATACTTTACTTTACTATACTATCTTTACTATCTTATTTCACTAAGATTAGGAAACAGAGTAACATATAATAGTTTCCCTACGAAGTATCTGTTTTCTGTGTTGCCCCCACAATACATTATCTTTGAAATTTTAATGAAGAAAATAATATGTATTATTTTTGTTACTGGAGAGACATTTAAGTTCTGAAATTATGCATGTATGGATTAGGAAGAACTATATGCTTGCACTACATGTGACCTGAGTAGACATTACATTTTGAAGTGTATATAAGGCTAAACTGATAATATAACCATAACCAGAGAGAGAGAGCGAGCGAGAGAGATGGAGAGAGAGAGATGGAGAGAGAGAGAGAGAGAGAGAGAGAGAGAGAGAGAGAGAGAGAGAGAGAGAGAGAGAGAGAGAGAGAGAGAGAGAGAGAGAGATGAGTGCCATTTAACAGCCTGAAAGTGTTTAGATTATTTCGAAATATTATTGGTATTAGAGTATTCACCTGCAATAATGTTATTAATAGAATCATTAAATACTATAGATCTGATTTACTGAACAAAAAACAAGTAACTATTTGAGATCGAAGTGGAAAATAGAAATAAAAAGTATGTCTTCTTCACAGCTAGTGGCTGGCATGTGGCACTTGGGCACCATCCAGATGTGTTTTTCTTATTATAATTGAGAATTTAAAACCCATTTAAAGGGTAAGTGTTCTTGGCATTTATAATGGGATAATATTAAAATGATGGTTTAGTCAAAATTACTATCATGTGCATATAACTACTCAGATCGTATTAAATGGCATAATATACACAATTTGTTTGTCAGAAATATTTTGTTCCTACAAGAGATGATTTAGTTATATTAGATAAATTTATATTGTTTTATCAATCCTGAATATATATATATTTTTTTTTTTGCTTTGGTTTTCTGGTCTTTGGTGCTGTGGGCAAATGCAGTACTGAGCCATAAGGCAAATCGAAAACATTCTGAAAATACATTTGCTGCAATCAAGATATGAGAGCTTCCTTATTCCTATTTCTAGCATTGATTCTCCAAATGCGTATCGATAACTTCTGTAGACCACAAATTTCCACGCATTACTATGAAGTTCATGAGTTATACAATCTATTAGGTTTATTTAGGGAGCAGGTTTGCAAGCAGAAAATAGGAGCAGCCACTGGGAGGGAGTGCAGGAATGCTGAGGAGGAGCAGGTAACAAGTGTGAAAGCAGAAAGCAAAAGGAGACAGTAGTCCTGGATCGTTGAAGAGGAGCAGCAAATATTAGGATAATGCAGGAACGAGTGACTGCAGGAGAAGAGCAGCGAGGTAGCGATAACGGAAGGGCTGCAGGATACCGAGAAGAAGAGAAACCAGCAGAGGAAAAGAGAGGGAGAGATCAGAGATAATAAGAGCGCCATGTTAAGGAAGGAAGGAATATGAGACTACGGGAAAAATCAAAGAGGGATATTTTACATGAAAATGAGTGGAATGTGAGAGTTCGTCAGAAACGGGAAGTGATGAAAAAAGTGTAAGAGAGGGATAAAGTGATTGAAGAAATAATATTATACAGTCCTAACTAACGGGCAGTTGGACAAACAACGAAAAAGAAAAAAGAAAAAAGAAAGAGGAGTAGCAGAAATAAAGTGGAAAAAAACAAGATAAAAGATCCTTGTTAGGCTGTCACATATTGAAGGAATATCATTCATCAGTCCTAACCAACGGGCAACTGGATAAACAAGCACCGAAAAAACAGTGAGTGGAGTAAGAAAAACAAAAATAAATCAATAAATAAGTAAACAGAAAAAACAAATAAATAAAAGATCACCGTCAGCTCCTTTATGTAGGAGTGATTATTTCAATTCGAATCATGGCAGTAATTTCACCCAAGTGTACTGAAAGAGGCAGATCCACTTTCGCCAATTGCACTTGCAGTTCCCTTTATTTGATTCCCTGCCCCAATTATGGTTAAATCCTTTCCTTTTATTGTCTTTCATCTTCCGCTCGACGTATTTTTCTGCGTATCGGAATAAGTAAATACTGGGAGAAATTTAAAAATGAAAAATGAAAGTGAGGGATTTAACGAGGGGAAAGAGGGATTAAGAGAGGATTAATGTGAGTGAGATTCAGCAATAACAAGGGAACGGAAAGGAAGGCAATATGATCATAAGGGAAGAGACACAAAGAGAAGGTAGATGGATGCATAGAAAGAGAGAGACAGAGATTAAGAGACCAGGAGAGACTACACGAAGGAGAAGCTTCACTTCTTCATAACTGTATTTTTGCGCTGAATTCATCTGCAGTTTCCTTTATTCTATTTCCTTTTCCAATTATGACTGATTTTTTCTTCTTTTGTGAGCACGGGAAATAAAAGGAAAAATGAAATAGGAGAAGCCAGAGGATCGAGAGAATATAACGTAGTAATCGTGAGGTTGCGAAGTAATAATGAGACAGACAGAAGGAAGGAAATGTAACAATAATAAAATAACAGAAAAAAAAAGAAAAAGAAAGAAAACAGAGGACTGAAGAGACAATGCAAAAGGAAGCAGCAAAGAATGGAGAGCAAAAAGCGGAGAAAGAGAAATGGAAAAAAGGAGCAGGAGGGAGTGGGGGAGGGGACGAATTCTGGAATGAGAATCCGGGAGGCTTATTATGGGGGTTGTGGGGGGGGGGGGGTCCCTGGGAAACAGCTGAGGTGGAGGCGCCGTGAAGGTGGATGTAGATGTGGAAGAGATGGAGTTGGTGGAGCCCTGTCATCCCTCCTATAGTTTCTCTCCCTTTCCTGCTCTTACTGCAAAAACGGGAGAACGTCTTGGGTCGTGTGCACACATTTATGATTCATTATGTTTTTGAAATGAATTTTAGGTGATGAATATCATATTTGCACTAATAAACACATGCTAAACATTTACATCTCTCTCTCACAAACACACCGTCTTTCGCCCTTTTTCTCACTATCTAGATATTTTAATCTCTTTTTCTCTCTCTTCATTTGCCTGTGTATCAATCTACCTATTTTTTTTTTTTTTTCTCTCCAATGCCTTACCATTATTATTACATCACCTTCCCTTCTGTCACTTTGTTACTCGATGTTACTTCTCTCTAAATATCTATTTCCCTTTAATAAATGATTAACTATCACTCATTTTCGCTCTCTCTATATTTAATGAGCGGGGAATTTCATCAGAACTGCAAGAGGGAATGGATTAAAGGGAACTGAAAGTGGATATTGTCCCAGTATGAAGGGAACCTCTCGGTCTCTTTTTTTCTTTTTTTTTTGGGGGGGGGACTCCTTATGATTTAAAGCTTTTTCTAATTTGGGTGCTATGAAGGTTAATCTCCCAAATTTTCTTTCGGAGACTTTTTTGGGGGGCGAAAAACGAAAAACACCAAACCAAAAAAACACCTCTACTTATATAGACACATGTATGTAACGATGATAATGATATAACCCTTAAATCTTTACTTTCATTTCCCTGTCTACTTTCTCCTTACTCATCTTCGAACCCTTGTCTAGACATTTACCCCCCCTCCCCCCTAAACACCAGGGGCTGTTTTCACGAAAGTTCTTCGACAGAATAAAGTCATGAAGGAGAGAAGCTTCCCTTTCGTGCAGTCTCTTTTAACATTTTAATTTCTCAGTCTCTCAATGTATCCGTCTACGTTCTTTGTTCCTCTAGCCTTATGATCATATTTTCTTTTTTTCCGTTCCCTTGTAATTGCTTAATCTCACTCACTTTACATCCTCTCCTAATCCCTGTTTTCTTTTTATAAATCCCTCACTTTCATTCATTTTCAAATTCTCTCAGTATTTATTCCAATACGCAGGAAAATCAGTTGAGCGGAAGCCGAAAAAGAATAAGAAAGTATTTCATAAGAATCAGAATAAGGAATGAAGTACAGGAAAATACAAATTCATTTGGCAAAGGTGGAAAGTTCTCTTTCAGTATTTCAGTTCTTGGTTGAATTACTGGCAAGGATCGAATTAGAATAATCACTTTTATATGTGTTTCCTCCGTTTTTGTGTTGTTTTGATGTCCCTGCTTCATTACTTTAATTCACATTCTCTTATCTCTGTATATTGTGGTAATCCATCCATGTAATGTTAAGGCAGCCAAGCTTCGCGGTGTCACATCCTCGGCTCTTCCTCGGTCGGGAAAACGGCGAATCTCCAGTACAGGTCTGACTGTATAGCAGATAGCCTAACGCTTATCTTCTATTTATCCTGTTTTCCTCTTTTTATTTGATACTCCACTTTCTTTTTTTCGTTGTTTGTTTGTCCAGCTGCCCGTTTATTAGGACTGTAGAATTGTATATGTTCAGTCAATATCTCACTCCCTCCCCCTCTCTCTCTCTCTCTCTCTCTCTCTCTCTCTCTCTCTCTCTCTCTCTCTCTCTCTCTCTCTCTCTCTCTCTCTCTCTTTCTCTTTTCATCACTTCCTGTTTCTGACGGTTTCTGACATTCCACTCCTTTTCATGTAAAATATCCCCCTCTCTTTGAATTTTCCTGTAGTCTCATATTCCTTCCTTCATTAACATGGCGCTCTCCTTATATCTGTCCGACACTCTTCCTCTTTTTTCTCCTCGGATCTCTCCTCTCCTCGGTATCCTGCAACAATTTCAGTACTAACTGGCTCAACACAGCCCTTCCTGCGTCACTGCCTCGCTGATCTTGTCTTGCAGTCACTCGTTCCTGCATTCTCCTAATTTCTGCTGCTGCATGTCTTACCTGCTCCTCTTCAACGCTCCTGGACTCATTACTGCTGTCTCCTGCTTTCTGCTGTCATACTCTTTACCTGCTACATTCTGCTTTCAAACATGTTCCCTAAATAAACCTAACATTGCTTGGCCGCCTCCGCTCGGCAGAGCAAATTACAGTATAACTCATGGACGTCCATAGTAATGCGTGGAAGTTTGTGGTTTACATTAGTTATCGATATGTGTTGGGAGAATCATTGCTAGAAATACGAATATTGAAGCTCTCATATGTTCACTGCAGTATATGCATTTGTACTACAGAATGTTAACGATTTACCTTAGTTAAATGCATGCACTTGCAAGAATAAATACATGGTAAATATTTATGGCTCTTTTTCTCTGCTCTCTTACGTGACGTCACGCCTCACCTGTCCGCTCATCCTACCTGACTCCTCTTCGCCAAACATTATGAAAATAAAGTATTATGTTTACAACTAAAGCCGGATAGTGTTTAGGTGTTCTAGAAATAAAAGTGTCAGCCATTCATTCATGTGTCAGGATGCGTCCGTCAGAGTACGTGTGTGTGTCAGTCACGTGTCTCATACATATCGTCATATAGTGCAGGCTATGTTGAAAGTGGCATTATGTATTGCATCGTGCGTAGAACCTTCCAGGATTTCCAGCATGTTTTGATAAATGAAGTTGCCTATTCAATAACATGTTCCATTTAAGTCTCATTGATACAAGTCATCTATGCCGATGATATTTCCGTTGTCCATTTTTTAACTATACAAAAATACGTTTCTTTGTCTACATAATTAGGCCTGAGATAACGATGTACTACGTTACCTTTGATATAATTCATTAAGTTTGAATATTCCTTTAAGTAAAGTCATCTGCAGATATATAAAATATCTCAGAAAAAAAATACTGATGTAAAAATGTATATCATGATAATGATTGTAAATGTGTATTCCCGTTTTGTTGTTTATTTTTCTCCTTATTCGTCTCCGAATTCTTTCTTTGACATTTCTTCTACTTTCCCTCACAGCATCAGGGTCTATAGCCCTCTCTCCGTGAGCATCTAGGCTTCCCGGCGTCTCATCCCCATCTCGTCCTCGGTCTCAAAAACGTGGGATTTCCACCGTAAAATAATTATTTCTTACTTGTGATAGTATGACTCTCTATTATTTTAAATTCTTTCTTGATCTGTGTTCTCTGTGTTTTTATAGCTGTATTTATTAAGAGTGTCTTTTTCAACTTTCCTTTGTCTTTCTTTTTGCTTGTTTACCTGTCTCTCTGACTATGAGTATGTCTTTGTGTATTCCTCTTCATCATTTCTTCCTACTCACTGCCATCTCACTGACCGTTTTCTTTTTTCCTCTTTCTTTTTCTTACAAAACGTTTACTGCTCTTCCATTGCAGCATCCTCTGTTCATGTATCTTACTACTTTCTGCTATTACATGTGTCACCTGCTCCGTTGCCACCTAACTCTCTCTCCACCGCGCTTTCCTGCTCCCTTCTCCACTCACGTCGGCTGTCACATGTGTCACCTGCTCCGTTGCCACCTAACTCTCCCCTGCTACAGTCTCTCTCTTTCCTGCTCTCTCTTACCTCCCTGTCACCGTCTACTTCTGCTAAAATAGCTATTGCCAAAATAAACTGGATCGATTACAGAGCATTCGGCCGAGGTGATTGCCACAGAATCTCTTCGTCTTTTGCTCTCTTTCTCATCATCTATCTAAATATTTACGTTTCTCTCTCTCCCCGTTTATCTATCTATCAGTCTTTTTTTTTCTCCAGTGCTTTACCATTATTACATCACCTTCATCTCTCTTTTCTCCTCATAAATTCTTCACTTTCATTCACTTCCGCTCTCTATATATTTGATAAATGGGAGAATTTAATCAGAATTGCAAGAGGGAATGGAATAAAGGGAACTAAAAGAGGATTTCATCCAGGTATGAAGGGGACCTCTCGCTCTTAATATTTATTTTTTCTTCTTAAATAGTGCTTCAAATTCACATAATTCCTTTAATTATTTATTTCTACTTCTTATGGTTTATCTTTTTACGACTCTCTTTTCATTTCCAACCAAACTGTCTAGCTTGGATGTTGTGAAGGGTAATCTAGCAGATTTGCTTCCGGAGAATTTTTGGTGAAAAATGAAAAAAAATATTTTCCTTACGCCTCTATAAACAGTTCACATCCACCAGTATGGACACTCATTAGTGTAACAGTGATAATAATAAATATATATATTTACCTTTCAATTTTCTCTTTATTCATTTTCGAATTCTTGCCCCCAAGCAAGGTTTCCTCTGTCCTCCGTCCGCGCAGCAGCCTTCCTTCGCGAGCAGTCAGGCTTCATGCAAAACATCGATGCGGAAAACGAAGAACATCTTTGGTTGTGTACCTATATTGCAATTCAGTATGTTTGCAATAATTCTTATAGGTTAAATATCATATTTGCATTAATAAATGCTAAATATTTTCATCTCTCTCCGTCTTTCGCTCTCTAGATATTTACGTCACACTTTTTTCTCTCTCTATTTGTCGATGTATCAATTTACCTTTATCTTTTTTCCACTGTTTTACCATTATTATTACATCACCTTCCTTCCTCCCCCCTTATTACTACTTAATCTCACACGATGTTACTCCTCGCTGAATCTCACTTTCTTCCTCATAAAGTCTTCATTTGCACACCTCTTTGCTCTCTATACTTTTAATAAACGAGAAAGTTTAATTGTTGCAGGTGTTGCTCGTTCCGGAAAGCATTGGAACAAATGCGTGGCAGCTAGGAACAACCAGTACCAAGGCCAGCAATATGTTTATTATGTATATACTTATATGAATGCAAGCATTGTATTAGAATTATTTTCAAATGCAAAAGCTATATTATACAGCCCTTATTTAACTATATGAAGTAAATTATATGTTTAGTTTCTAAAGACTAATATTAAACCATTTCGGGGGGTCTGTACAAACTGAATGTTTCCCATTAATTTTTGTGGTTTTATCATAGATTTCAGAAATTACACAAATTGAAATATATCAATGATTTTCATCCCCTTATATATGCGTGAAAAACTTTTAATTTGCTCTTAATAGATGTGTATATTCATATATGAATGTGTCCAAACGTATTCTCAGGCTAAACATCTGAAAATGCATTTCTTAAATGTTTTGTTCATTTAAACTTTTATGTATAAATAAACTTCGATATACCCACGTTAATGCAACACAGTCGTTAGATTTAGTGCATTAACGGGAACATATCGATCAAAGATGAAAGTTTAAATCAACAAAACATTTAATAAACGCAATATCAAGCAATTGGACGCGCATGCATTAAAAAATACGCGTATATATAAGCCTATATGTGTAAATACACACACACACACACACACACACACACACACACACACACACACACACACACACACACACACACACACACACACACACATATATATATATATGTGTGTGAGTATATATATGTATATGTATATATATATATATATATATATATATATATATATATATATATATATATATAGATAGATATAGATATATATACATGTGTATGTAATATATACATATTCACATTTCTATTTAGTTATGAATCTATTTATCTATATCACTATGTGCTTCAGAGTGATTTTAAGTTTATCATTTGCCAGCGCGGCGGTGAGAGTTCGAAATTTATCCAGCCATTATGATGAATGAAATCTGTATCATTCAAACAGATTAGAGTTAGATGGGGAAAAAACCGAGGCAGGAGATTTGTGACGAGTCTGAAAATAGGAAATAGACAATCCTGGCTGATTTATTATGAATGAAACATAGTATTTGCTTCTGTTGGTAACGCTGAACTTCCCCAGACGATTAAGGGTCATGGGAGCGATTGTGAATATGACAATTGTAAATGACAGTTGACATTCCGATAGTCGGGTTTACCACTATATTTTCCGATACAAAGTTGTCTTTGAATTTAGCTGTTAACTGTAATTGAGACAACATTAGGCGTATCAACTGCGGCGCACGGGAAGTCCCCAGGGAAGGGGTTTGCCCGAACAGTTTAATGCAGGGCCAGCACCAGCGTGTTAGAAATACGACCGGTAGGCTTTTATTCATTCTTCCTCTGTCCTCTTCATCTCTCTCCATCCCCTCTCCTTTGCAGGCACTTGCTCGCCTCCTGCTTCTCCGTCACTTGCTGCCTGCTCCTGCTTGGCCCTCGCCGACGCCGTCTCCTGCTTTCTTCTGGAAGACGGGTTACCTGCTCCTTCTCCACCACCTCCCTCACGTTAACCACCGCCTCCAACACCCTCCAGGCCTTCACCAACTCCATCTCTTTCACATCCACATCCACCTTCACGGCGCCTCCACCTCAGCTGTTCCCAGGCATCCCCCCCCCCCCCCCCCCCATAATAAGCCTCCCGGATTCTCATTCCAGAATTCGTCCTCTTCCCCACTCCCTCCTGCTCCTTTTTTCCATTTCTCTTCCTCCGCTTTTCGCTCTTCATTTTTGGTTGCTTCCTTTTGCATTGTCTCTTCAGTCCTCGGTTTTCTTTCTTTTTCTTTTTTTTTCTGTTATTTTATTATTGTTACATTTTCTTCCTTCTGTCTGTCTCATTCTTACTACGCAACCTCACGATTACTACGTTATACTCTCTCGATCCTCTGTCTTCTCCTATTTAATTTTTCCTTCTATTTCCCGTGCTCTCAAAAGAAGAACAAATCAGTCATAATTGGAAAAGGAAATAGAATAAAGGAAACTGCAGAAGAATTCAGCGCAAAAATACAGTTATGAAGAAGTGAAGCTTCTCCTTCGTGTAGTCTCTCCTGGTCTCTTAATCTCTGTCTCTCTCTTTCTATGCATCCATCTACCTTCTCTTTGTGTCTCTTCCCTTATGATCATATTGCCTTCCTTTCCGTTCCCTTGTTATTGCTGAATCTCACTCACATTAATCCTCTCTTAATCCCTCTTTCCCCTCGTTAAATCCCTCACTTTCATTTTTCATTTTTAAATTTCTCCCAGTATTTACTTATTCCGATACGCAGAAAAATACGTCGAGCGGAAGATGAAAGACAATAAAAGGAAAGGATTTAACCATAATTGGGGCAGGGAATCAAATAAAGGGAACTGCAAGTGCAATTGGCGAAAGTGGATCTGCCTCTTTCAGTACACTTGGGTGAAATTACTGGCATGATTCGAATTGAAATAATCACTCCTACATAAAGGAGCTGACGGTGATCTTTTATTTATTTATATTTCTGTTTATTTATTTATTTATTTATTTTTCTTACTCCACGTTTTTTTCGGTGCTTGTTTATCCAGCTGTCCGTTGGTTAGGACTGTAGAATAGTATTTCTTCAATCACTTTATCCCTCTCTTACACTTTTTTCATCACTTCTCGTTTCTGACGAACTCTCACATTCCACTCATTTTCATGTAAAATATCCCTCCTTGCTTTTTCCCGTAGTCTCATATTCCTTCCTTTATTAATATGGCGCTCTCATTATCTCTGATCTCACCCTTTCTTTTCCTATGCTGGTTTCCTCTGCTGGTTTCTGCAGCGCTTCCGTTATCGCTACCTCGCTGCTCTTCTCCTGCAGTCACTCGTTCCTGCATTATCCTAATATTTGCTGCTCCTCTTCAACGATCCAGGACTACTGTCTCCTTTTGCTTTCTGCTTTCACACTTGTTACCTGCTCCTCCTCAGCATTCCTGCACTCCCTCCCAGTGGCTGCTCCTATTTTCTGCTTGCAAACCTGCTCCCTAAATAAACCTAACAGATTGTATAACTCATGAACTTCATAGTAATGCGAGGAAGTTTGTGTTTTAGAGAAGTTATCGATACGCATTTGGAGAATCAATGCTATAAATAGGAATAAGGAAGCTCCCATATCTTGATTGCAGTAAATGTATTTTCAGAATGTTTTCGATTTGCCTTATAGGCTCATTACTGCATTTGCATGAATGAACACATGCTAAATATTTACGTCTCTTTCTCTCTGCTCTCTTATATGACGTCACGCCTCACCTGTTCGTTCATCCTACCTGACTCCACTTTGCCAAACATTACGAAACTAAAATATTCTGTTTACTGAACTCGGATGTATAGCGCCCACCCCCTTTCCTCTCCTTAGTAAAGCCCTATTAATTCCTTTTATTCTGGGACCACTCGGACTTTGTCCAGAGGGGCACTATTTTTTACCATAAAGTGTGGTTTCTTCAAAAGTTTTTCTAATTCGTACCGTACTTTAGAACCCACACTATAAAAGAATAATAGTCATCATATTGGTGACTTATGATCGAACTTCAGCCGTAGAGGTAAGTGAGAGAAGGGTAATATCAAAACACTTAATAAGCTTACAATATTTGCTGATATATTGAGACATACATCATTACATTTCTACAATAAAACAAAGGTCTACCAAAATGTCCTTATAGAGGTAAAATTTATTGGAGTATGTAGTTTTAACATATTACTCCAATCATTTATCTTCATAGACTCTAACAATGTAAAGATTTGTTCTATCACCAGCTAGCAACGGACAAGTCATACTTTTTTGTCCATGACCAACTTCGGAGTCTAGG
>NC_061840.1:21667911-21685411 GCF_019202785.1 Penaeus chinensis
GAAGGGGAATAAATCAATAAAAAAAAAAAAAATGAATCTTAAAACAACAACGTACAAACGGAAAATAATTATAAATGCAATTTTCGGTGGTTATTTTTTTTCATTAAGTGTACTGTACTGAGATCGAAAGGTCCCTTCATACTTGCACCAAATCTACTTTTAGTTCCCTTTTATTCCATTCCCTCTTCTAATTCTGATTAAATTCTCCCGCAGTATTATCTTATTCGCTTGTCGTATTTTCCTGCAAAAATTATCTGCCGAGTCAACAGTTGAGGTCATTAGCGGCGAACACCTGAAATGAAATTTGCAGAACAACAAACAAACTTGAGACAAGAAAAAATAATAATAATAAAACAAAATTAAAAAAAGGAGGAGAGTCAAGCTATCAAAGGCAAAGAGAGAGAACTTACAATTTTTCGCTGGAATCTCGCCGGTGTCCGGAGTGGGTATGGGCCTGATGCACCAAGGGATAGATAGAACCAAATGAGGAACATTAAGAATCAACATATATTTATTATCAACTGTGATTCTTACATCAGATGAATATGTGTTCAGTGGGATATTTCGTATCCACGGTCATATAAAGTAATAATCAAACTTTATCAATGAAATAGATTAAAGAGAACGCAAATCTGCATTAGTAAATATCTTACCTCAGGTCTAATTATGTCAAAATGTGTTTATGTGTATAGTTTAAAATAGGGATAGGAAATTATTGTACCTGCATCATGTGTATCTGTATCAATGGGATCTGTAGCACAGATAATTAGCCTATATTTTATGCCGATATATATGAGATACATGACTGACCAAAACACGCATTTTCCCAGCACATGCTGTCACGTAAATGGCTACCTGACATACATTGATTTGTAAGAAACTCAAACACCATCCGAATTTAGTGGAAATTAAAATACTATTATTCCATGCGAGAGACTACAGGGGAAGAGATGTAAATATTTAGCGGAGGCGGGCAAGCAGTCTATTAGATTTCTTTAGGGGGCAGGTTTGAAAGCAGAAAGTAGGAGCAGCCACTGGAAGAGACTGCTAGGATGCTGAGGATTGAGCAAGTAACGAGCAAAAAAGAAGACAGAAGAAGGAAACAGTACCAATGAGTCCAGAAACGTTGAGGAGGAGAGGGTAAAAAAATGAGCAGCAGAAATCTGTGTTGGGCCGTAAAAGTACTGAAGTCTTTGTAGGATGCCCGGGATAGATAAGATCAGCAGAGAACAAAGAGAGGAAGGGAGATTCAGATAAAGAGAATGATCAAGGAAGGGCGGAGGATAGTTTACATGAATAAGAGTAGAGTGTGAGGGTTCGTCAGAAGCAGGTAGAAGAAGAACTAGAAATAAAATAATTATAATAATGATAAGAGGTATAGATGGATAGAAATATAGAGAGGGGGGCGAGGGTAAGAGGATAGAGACAGACAGACAGAGAGGGAGAGTCATGCATAAAAAGTGACAAATGCAAAGAAAGAGACAAATATGCACGCCCAGAAAGGCGAATAGCAGGGAGAATTGTACAAACAAACAGGCGTAACAGATTCTGAAAAGGAAGAGGAGAGAAGCAAGTAATAAAACCAAAAGAGACATACAATATACAGGTAAAAAGGAAAGGAGAAGATTTAGGCAATCATATATAATGCCAGGGAAATATTAATCATTTTCCAAACCCGTTGTTCATCCTGGGTGAATCGGAAGATAAAGTAAGGAAAATATATTTAGAAAAAAAGGTAATAACCCTATATAATTTATAGGGTAATTAATGAATATCTCTACAGCCTAGAACAAGTCCGGAATCCCAAAAATGCAGAAAACTCGCATTTCTATGACCCATAATTTAGCGAGTTTGATAAAGAATTCGGAGGAGAATAAAAAAAAAGGGTTCCAAATTCACCTTTAAAAACAACGCAAAAACAGGGTAAACCCTATAAGGTTCATTATAGTTACAACCATTTTTACCGATGATTTTATGCAACTCCATTAAAGTGGACGGCTCCCCTACATACATGGACCGAAATTCGCTTACGGTTTCCCTTTATTTTGCCCCCTCTTCCAATCTGATCTTCTTTTTTGTTATCGTTTTAAATTCCTTTTCAATTCCGCTTTTCGTATTTTCTTGCATATCGAGATGAGTAAATACAGAGAGAAAACAGAAGTAAATGGAAGTGAGGGATTAAATAAGAGCCAAGTGGTATTCCTAGAGGATTTACAATGTGGGCCTTTTAGCAATAAAGACAAAATGGAAATGGAATAGAACAAGAGAAGAGAAAAGAAAGAGAGAGAGAAAACATAAGAGAATCAAACAGACTAAACGAAAGGCATGCAACAAAGGGTACAAAAAAGAAATAAAGATACAAATAACTGGAAAGACGAGGAAGGAAGATGAGAGGTGAGGGAGACGAGGAAATTCTGGAATGAGGGTCCGAGAGGCGTGGGAGGGCTCCTGGGCACAGCTGGGGTGGAGGCGCCGGAGGTGGAGTTGGTGGAGGAAGTGGACGTGAAAGAGGAGAAGGAGTTGGTGAAGGTGAAGGCGGTGGCGCAGGTGGAGGAGTCATGTATGTGGTGGAAATAGATCCTGAGGTGAAGATGATGGAGAAGGAGAGGGTGGAACTGATGAGGGAGAAAGCGATAATGGAGAAGGGAAGCGAAGTGAAAGAGGCGGCGCCATGAAGGGGAAATAGAACTAGGTGAGGCTGAAGGCGCCGGAGGTGGATAAGGCGGTAAATTTTTCTCAGGCACTGGAGGTGGAGGCGGCGGGAGGTCGGGAGAGGGGTGGACCGAGCACGTGAATACCAATGCAGGGCATCTCGTGTATACATATATACTGTGTGTGTGTGTGTGTGTGTGTGTGTGTGTGTGTGTGTGTGTGTGTGTGTGTGTGTGTGTGTGTGTGTGTGTGTGTGTGCAGTATATAAGTAAACCGCAAACGTGGTTTAGATATACTCTTTTTCTTTTGCCATATATGTCGCCGGTTGTATTTCTTTTGCGGAATTAAAGTATTTTGATTACACTGCATTCGGGCGGTGCTTGAGTGTCCTAGAAATCAGAGTATGTCAGTCAGTCATTTATGTGTCAGTAAGCGTCAGTCAGAATACGTGTGTTAGTCAGTCATGTGTCTCATATACATCAGCTTATACTGTAAGCGATACTGGCAGTATGTGTGCTGTATCATACGTAGAACTTTCCGGGAATTACAGTATGTTTTAATAACTGAAGCTGCATTTCAAATAAGACGTTCCATAATGAGTACTGTATAGACAAATATAAAGTATATTCATTTGTGTAAAATGTACATGATAGTAATTATCATTTTTGTCTATTTCCATTTTTCCTGTTTATATTTTACCTTATTTGTCTCAGAACTCTTTTCTAGGCTCTTCGACTTCCCTTCGCAGCACCAGGATCTATACCCACTCCGAACGCCGGGCGGGCGGCCCTTTCTCCGCGAGCATCCAGGCTTCACGGCGTCTCGTCCCCATCTCGTCCTCGGTTCGGAAAGCGTCGAGTCTCCGGCGAAAAATTGTGATTTCTCTCGCATTGCCTGTGATTGCCTGACTCTCCTCTTTTCAATTTTCCTATCCCACTTTTTGTTTGATTCCCTGCATTGTTTTTTTTTTTTTTTTTTTTTTTTTTTTTTTTTTTTTTTTTTTTTTACTTTTGTGTTTTTACAGGTATGTTGAATCTGTATCATCTATACATCTTCTTTTCCTTTTTCTTTGTTTGTCAGACTATGAACCTATCTCTGTGCATTTCTTTTTTTTTTTCGCATTCCTTCTGTTCACTGCCAGTCTTTCCCGTTCGACTTTTTTATACAATACACTGATAATCTTTCAACGACCCCCCACCCCCCTTTCCTCTCTTCCACAATCTTTTATTCCCTCCTCCATTATCACAATATTCTCTTTGTCTCATATCTATATCCATTTCCCTCCTTTTCTGCTAATCTAACCTCTCCACAGTGCCCTTCATTCTGCAATGATTTCACTGGTGTGTAAGTCAACCCCCTCCCCCATCGCCTCCCCTCCGCTCTTCCCTTGCAGTATCTCCTGCTCACGTCTGCTCCTACTTCCTGCTGTCACGTGAGTCACCCGGTAGGTTGCCACCTCCTCCTTCCTGCTCTCTCTTACCTCCTCCTCCCCATGCCTCCTCCCTGCCGGCGTCTTCTACTGCTTTCTGGCACACCATTTATTAATTAAACTGGACCGATTACACAGCATTCAGCCGAGGTAATTGCGGTATAACTGCATGGATGCAAAGGCGTGATAATTAAGGTTTACGGAATTGATTGCCATAACTGGGGAGGATCAATGCAAAAAGGGAAGAAAATCTTGGATTGTGAATATACATCTATTGTTCAGTATGTTTTTAATAAAACATACGGGCTAAATATTATATTTGTAGTCAAAAATACATGCTAAGTTTTTACATCTCTCTCTTTCTCATCCTCTTTCTCTCTCTCTCACATACACTCTCTCTCTATCTCTATCTATCTCTCTGTGTCTGTCTCTCTCTCTTCTACTTCTCTCCTTTCCTCCTTCTCTCTCCTCTTTTCTCTTTGTCTAGCTGTCTGCCTCGCTCTCTCTCTTTTCCTTCTCTTTTTTTTTCTTCTTCTTCTGCTCTTTCTCTTTTCTATGTCTGTCTGTCTCCCCCCCTCCTCTCTTTTTTCTTTCTTTTTCTTCTTTTTCTCTCTCTCTTTTCTCTGTCTTCCCCCCGCTCTCTTTCCCGCTCTCCTCCTCTCTCTCTCTCTCTCTCTCTCTCTCTCTCTCTCTCTCTCTCTCTCTCTCTCTCTCTCTCTCTCTCTCTCTCTCTCTCTCTCTCTCTTTCTCTTTCTCTTTCTCTTTTTCTTTCTCTTTCTCTCTCTCTCTTTCTCGCTTTATAATTTTCTCTTTTCTTTACTTTACTTCTTCACTTTATAGTTTTCACTCTGTCTCTCTCTTACTCAGTATGGAAAACGGTGAATCTCCAGGGTATGACAGGGTATGGGATTTCCCTGGCATCATCTGTGACAGCCTGACTCCCCCCACCCTCTCCTTGCTACCCGTCTATCGTATATCTCTTTGGTTTAATTACTTTCTTCTGTTCTTTCTTAATTTTCAGAATTATCTCTCTCTATCTTTCTTTCTTTCCCTCTCTCTCACTCTCCACCATCTTCTTCCTGTTTCTGACGAACCCTCACGTTATACCGTAATTATTTTGCATATAAGATATCCTCTCTCCCTTAATATTTATTTTCAGTAGTCTTAAATCCGTTTCTGCCTTATCCTCACACTCTCTTTATCTCTACTTACCCCACCTCCTCTCTTTTCCTTTGCTGGTCTCTCCTCGGTATCCTGCAACCATTTCAGTATTAATTGGCTCAACACAGCCCTTCCCGTGTCGACGCCTCACTGCTCTTCTCTTGCAGTCACTCGTTCTTGCATTCTCCTTATTTCTGCTGCTGCATGTCTTAACGGCTCCTCTTCAACGCTCCTGGATTCACTGCTACCGTCTCCTTCTGCTTTCTGCTGTCACACTCGTTACCTGTTGCTCCCTCCCAATGACTACTCCTACTTTTTGCTTGCAAACCTGCTTCTTAGATAAACCTAACAGATTGCTTGGCCGCCTCCGCTCGGCAGAGCTAATTACGGTATAACTCATAGTAATGCGTGGGAGTCTGGGGCTTACAGGAGTTACTGATATGTGTTGCTAAAATAAGAATAACGAAACTCTCATATCTTCACTTTAGTTTATGCATTTAAATTTCAGGATGTCTCCAATTTATTTGCTTTAACAAACAAATGCTGACTTTTTGCATCTCGCCCCCTCTGTTCCCTACGTGACGTCACACCTGACTTATCCGTTTATCCGCCAGCCGACTTCTTTGTCAAACATCACGAAGTGATGTTTGGGTTCCCTAGGAATCATTCTATGTCTGTCAGTCATTTATGTGTCAGTAAACGTCAGTCAGGATACGTGTGTTGGTCAGTCATGTGTTTTATAAATATTAATATATAAAATAAACTTTATTTGAAAGTATAAATATGTGTGCTGTATAATGCGTGGAACTTTCCAGGAATTTCATTCTTTTAATAATTTCAGTTGCATATGAAATAATATACTTATCATTAAGTATTGCAGACACTTTAATTATCCCGTTTTAAAACTTTACACAGAAATGCACCATTTGATTACATAATCAGGCCTGAGATAATGATATACTAATTGTGAAACTTCACCGATTAAGTTCGGATATTCCTTTGTATAAAGTGATATGAAGTGTTTGTATAAAATATCCCACTAAACAAATATCTAAAAATGTACTTCATAATAATCTTTACATATGTTTATTCCAGATTTTCTTGTTCATTTTTTTCCCTATTTGTATCCAAAATCTTTCCTACTTTCGCTTGCAGCATCAGGGCCTATACCCACTCCGAACGACGGGCGGGCAGCCCTTTCTCCGCGAGCATCCAGGCTTCACGGCGTCTCGTCCACATCTCATCCTCGGTTGGAAAGCGTCAAGTCAACGGCGAAAAAAAATGATTTCTCTCGTATTACCTGTGATAGCCTGACTCTCCTTTTTATCTATTTTTCCTTCCTTGCTTCAAGTGTGTTTGTTGCTCTGCATGTTCCAATGAGAATCTGTTTCACATTTCCTTCTCCTTTGCTTGTTTGTCTGGCTGTTTGACTATCAGTCTGCCTCTGTTTTCTCTTCCTTATTCCTTCTACTCATTGTCAGTCTCTGCTATTCGACGTTTATTTCCTTTTTTTCATTTTCATAATACGTTCACAGTGTTTGTACGAGACCCCCCCCCCCCAACACACACACACACCAACCTCTCGTCCTCGATATTTCCCGTAGTGTTTTATTCCTTTCTCGCTTATCACTACACTCCCTTTTCCTCTTACCTATCTTACTTTCCGTCCTTCTCTGTTGGACTCTCCTCTCTGTAGTATCTTTCATCCCACAATTATTCCATTGGTTTATGAGTCAATGCAGCCGTCCCCTTTTCGCCTCTCCACCCCTTTCCCCTTGTAGTATCTCCTTCACTCGTCTGCTCCTACTTCCTGTCATCGCATGTGGCATCTACTCCTCTGTTACCTCCTCCTCCTCCTCCTGCTTTCGTCTTCTGCTCTCTGCTGGCACCCCTGTTATCAAAATAAACTGGATCAAATACATAGTATTCGGCCGAGGTAATTGCAGCATACTTTGAGGATCAATGAAAAGGGGAAGAACATCTTGGGTCGTGTACATACATTTATTAGTCAGTATGTTTACAATTTTTAGGGGGCTGTACATTATATTTACCGCAATAAATACATGCTAAATATTTACACCCCCACCCCCCTATCTCTCTCTCTCTCTCTCTCTCTTTCTTTATTTCTTTTTGTCTATTTATTTATTATTGTCTATTCATGTTTCTGTCTTTCTCTATTGTTAATCACCTTCCTTTCTACGCCTTTGTGATTACATAATCTCATTCTTTATGAATGCTCTCTGACACTCTCTTTCCTCCTCATAAATCCTTCACTTCCACTCATTTTCGCGATCTCTTTTATATTTACTCGTTTCGAAATGCAGGGGACTACGACAAGTGGAATACGGAAGAGAATACTGCGGGAGAATTTCATCAGAATTAGAAGAGGGAGTGGAATAAAGGGAACTAAGTACAGTACACTTAATGAAAAAAAAAATATCCACTGAAAATTGCATCTATAATTATTTTCCGTTTTTGCGTTGTTATTTTTAAGTCTATTTTTATTTATTTATCCCCCTTCACATTTCATTGTCAAAGCCTTTAATAAGGATGCCGAGAAGGGTAATCTATCAGATTTCTTTCGGAGACTTTTTGGTGGGGCGAAAAATTGGCTGCAAAGAGCTCTGTGTAAAACACATACCCATTGGTATAGATGTTCATTGATGTAATAAAGATAATGATGATTTCCTTTTTTAAGTTTACTTTCTCTTTGTTTATCTTCCTACTCTTGTCTAAATAGCTATCCTCACATTTCCCTGCAGGCGCCGGGTCCTTCGCCTCCGACCGCGCAGGCAGCCTTCCTCCGAGGGCAGCCAAGCTTCACGGCGTCTCGGCCCCGACTCTCCTTGGTCGGGAAAGCGGCGAAGGTCATGCGCAGGATCGGGATTTCCCTGGCGTAACTTGGCTCTTCCCCTCTTTTTCTCTCAATTATCTTTTTGTCTTTCGTGTTCGTTTGTTTGCCTTGCCTTTTGTATGTCTCTTTATAGGCATAATAAAATTTTCTGTTATACCTTTGCTTCTCCCATTATCCGTCTGCCAGTTTCTGTCTGCCTCCTTTTCTCTTCTTCCCTCCCTTTTTCTCACTAAAAGTCTCTCCCGCTCGATCTTCTTTCTTAAACTTTCTTTGTTCACATCCTTCCCTTTCTCTCTTAGTATTTTATCCATTCTTCCTCTTCCCTCATTCTCTCGCTCTATTTCCCTTTCCCTCTTCCTCTCTTGTCCTGCATCATGTAATCCTGCAACGATTGCAATTGCTAGTGACTCGACGCAGCCGTTCGTTCGCCTCCTGCTTCTCTGTCACCTGCTGCCTGCTTCTGCTTGGCCCTCGCCGACGCCGCCTCCTGTTTTCTGCTGAGATACGGGTTGCCTGCTCCTCCACCATCTCCCTTACGCTTACCACCGCCTCCAACACACCCCAAGCCTCCACCAGCTCCCTCTCTTCCACATCCGCCTCCTCCGTCTCCATGGTGCCTCCACCCCAGTTGCCCCCCCCCCCCCTTCCATCTCATAAACCCTCCGGATCCTCACTCCAGAATTCGTCATCTCCCTCACTGCCTCGTCCTCTCTTTCTTTCATTTCTTTTTCTCCGCTTCGACGCTTTGCACTCATTTTTGCTTCCCTTTTGCCTTGTCTCTTTTATTTTCTTCTGTGTTCTTTCTTTCTCTCTTTTTTCTGTTTAGTATTATTACGTTTTTTTTTTTCTTCTCTCTGTCTAATTCTTACTACGTAATGCTCTCCCGATCCCTATGTCTTTTATTCTACTTTTCTTTTCATTTCTCTTGTACGGAAGAGAATCAGTACGAGGAAAAAGACCAATCATGACTGGAAAAGGAATAAAATAAAGGAAACTGAAGATAAATTCAGAGGAAAAATAACTTATGAAGGACAGAAGCTTCCTTTTCGTGTAGTGTCTTCTGATCTCGGTTTGCCTATCCGTCTGTCTGTCTGTTTGTCTGTATCTGTCTGTCTGTCTGTCTGTTTTTCTCTCTTTCTCTCTAACCACTCACTCACCCTCTATCTTACTCTCCATATATCCATCTACCTTCTCTTTATTGCTCTTGCCTTATGATAACGTTGCCTTCCTTTCCCGTCCTTTGTTATTGCGTAATCTCACTAACTTTAAATCCTCTCTTAATCCCTCCTTCCCCTTTTTAAAATCGCCACTTCCATTCATGTTCAAATTCTCTTTTTATTTACTTATTCCGATACGAAAGAAAATATGTTGAGGGGAAGACGAAGAATGAAAAAAAAAGTGAATTTGAAGAAAGTGGACCTGTCTCTTTCAGTAGACGTAGGTAAAATTACTGACATGATTTGAAATGAAATAATCGCTCATATATATATATATATATATATATATATATATATAAAATCTCGTTTTGTGTTGCTTTGATGTCTCGGCCTCATTAATCTAATTATAATCCTCTTATCTCCATTTCCTCAGCAGGCAGCCAGGCTTCGCGGCGTCTCGTCCACGACTCTTCCTCGGTCGGGAAAACGGTGAATCAACAACGCAGGTTTGGGATTTCCCTGACTTTATTTGTGGTAGCCTACTGTTTATATTTTAGATAAATATATTTTTCCTCTTTTTTCTCCACTGTTTTATTCCTTTTTCGTTGTTTGTGTGTCCGCTTGCCCATTTGGTAGGACTGTAGAATCGTATATATTCAGTCTCTATTTCCCCATCTATTTCCATTACTTCTTCCTCTTTCTGCAATTTCTCACATTCCACTCCTTTTCAAGTAAAATCCCCTCTCCTTGATTTTTCCTGTAGTCTCATATTCCTTCCTTCCTTAGCATGACCCTCTTCCTCTCTTTTTCTCTGCCGATCTCTCCTCTCCTCGGTATCCTGCAACCATTTCAGTATCTAATGGCTCATCGCAGTCCTTCCAGCATCGCTGCCTCACTGCTCTTGTCTTGCAGTCTCTCGTTCCTGCATTTTCCTAATGTCTATTGTTGCACGTCTTACCTGCTCCTCTCCAACGCTCCTGGACTCACTTCTACTGTCTCTTGCTTTCTGCAAATCAAATTCTTTACCTGCTCCTTCTCAGGATTCCTGACTCCCTCCCAATGGCTGCTCAATCTTTCTGCTTGCAAACCTAGCAGAGCTGATTACAATATAACTAATTAACACCATAATAATGCGGGGAAGTTTGTGGTTTACAGAAGTTATCGATATGATAATTTACCTTACGGGCCAATTACTGCGCTTTAACAAGCAAATGCTGACTATTTGCATCTCTTCCCCTCTGTTCTCTCAGTCTTTGTCAAATATCACGAAACCAGTTTATTTTGATTACACTAAAATCGAGGGATGTTTGGGTTTCTTAAAAATCACTGTATGTCAGTCAGTCAGTCATATGTCAGTAATTGTCAGTCAGAATACGTGTGTTGGTCAGTCATGCGTCTTTATATATATCAGCATATAAAGTATGCTATATCAAAAGTGTCAGCATACGAGTATGTGATGTATTGAGCTTGGAACTTTCCAGGATATTCATGGTTTTAATAATTTCAGTTGAATATGATATAACATACGACAAGGCATCTATACAGAGAACATTTACATCCCCCTGTTTTTAGAATATACACAGAAATGCGTCATTTGTTTACATCACTCGTGTGAAAAGCTTGATAATAATCATTACATAGGTTTATTCCCGTTTGTCTTGTTTATTTTTCTCCTTATTTGTTTTCAAAATCTTTCCTTGACATACCTTCTACTTTCGCTTTCAGCATCAGGGCCTATACCCACTCCGAACGACGGGCGGGCAGCCCTTTCTCCGCGAGCATCCAGGCTTCACGGCGTCTCATCCCCATCTCGTCTTCGGTTGGAAAGCGTCAAGTCAACGGCGAAAAATTGTGATTTCTCTCGCATTACCTGTGATAGCTCGCCTCCCTTTTCCTTGTCCTTTCTTTTCTTTTCTACTGTATTCGTTTGACTTTTTCTCAGCCTTGTTTCCTCTGTGTTTGTATAGCTGTGTTCAGTTTGCATCATCTTCATATTTCCTTTTATTTCTGTGTTCAGCTTTCTGGTTATCCTTCTCTCTACCAAAATGTCCCGATGTTTTTTTTATTTATTTTTTTCATATTTACGATGCGCTTATAATCTTTATATGAGGCTCCCCTCTCTTCCTCGATCTTTCCCGTTTTCTTTTATTCCTTCCTCCCTTACACCCCGCACTCTTTTTACCTCTTATCTCCCTTTCACTGGTTTATGAGATTCGTCCCCCGATCGCCTCGCCATCGCTCTTCCTTCACAGTATCACCTGCTCACGCCTACTCCTACTTCCTGCTATCATATGTGTCACCTTCTCCGTTGCCACCTAACTCATCCCTGCTACAAACTCTCTCTTTCCTACTCTCTCTTACCTCCTCCTCCCCATGCCTCCTTCCTGCTTTTTTCTGGCATACCATTTATCAAAATAGACTGGACCGATGACAAAGGATTCGGCCGAGGTGAGGATGGAAAGATTTGGAAGTTTAGATATGCGGAATTGGTTGCTTTAACTTGGAAGGATCTTTGACCGTGTATATACATTCATATTTCAATATGTTTGCAATGAACCTTGTGGGCTAAATAATATATGTACATTAATAAATACATGCTAAATATTTACATCCTTAATTTCCATCTACCTATCTAAATATTTACGTCTCTCTCTCTCTCTCTCTCTCTCTCTCTCTCTCTCTCTCTCTCTCTCTCTCTCTCTCTCTTTCTTTCTCTCTCTCTCTCTCTCTCTCTCTCTCTCTCTTTCTCTTTCTCTTTCTCTTTCTCTTTCTCTTTCTCTTTCTCTTTCTCTTTCTCTTTCTCTCTCTCTCTCTCTCTCTCTTTCTCTTTCTTTCTCTCTCTCTCTCTCTCTCTCTCTCTCTCTCTCTCTCTCTCTCTCTCTCTCTCTCTCTCTCTCTCTCTCTCTCTCTTTCTTTCTCTCTGTATCTGTCTGCCTATATCTATATTACCTATTGCTTTATCACTCTTATTACCTCACCATCCTCTACGCCCCCTTGTTACTGCTTAATTTCAGTCGTCGTTAATCTTCTCTGAATCCCTCGCTCCCCTCATAAATCCCCCACCTTCACTCGTTTTCGAGTGAAGGTGGGGGATTTGGTCCAGGTTTGAAAGGGACCTCTCGTTTTCAATGCACTTTTTAAAAACCATGGCTGAAAATTGCTGTAGATACAATAATCAGTTGTAAATATTATCTTTTTTCTTTTTCTTTTTGTAAAGGTCGGGTTTCTCATGATACTAAGCCGTTCTTTTTTATTTTCTTCTCATTTCATTCCCATAGTCCCTAAATGGTGCTGAGAAGGATAATCTATTCGGACTTCTGTTTTTTTTTTTTTTTTTTTTTCTTTCTTTCTTTTTACATGGGGGGCCTGTTCTCTGTATACAGTTCACATCCATCTTTATAGATATTCATTGATGTGATAATGCCAGTGGTAATAATAGTTTTTTTTTTTTTTTATTATTCCCAATTTTCTGTTTACTTTCTTCTTATCAATCTTCGAAATCTTATCTAGATATTTACCCGCATATTCCCCGGCAGGCATGGGTCCTTCGCCTCCTCCGCGAACGGCCAGGCTTCGCGGTCTTGCCCCGACCCTCCTTGGTCTGGAAAACGGAGGTCTGCGCAGGATCGGGATTTTCCTGGCGTTATCGCGGATAACTTGGGTCTCCTCTTTTTTCGTTTTATCTCAACTTTGTTTTTTGTGCATTTCCTTGTACCTCAGCCGCTTGCTCGCCTCCTGCTTGCCCGTCACCTACTGTCTGCTGCCTTTGCTTGCCCTTGCCGACGCCGCCTCCTGATTTCTGCTGGGACACGGGCTGCCTGCTCCTCCACCATCACCCTCACCCTAACCATCCCCTCCAACACAATCCTAGCCTCCACCTCTTCCGCGTCCACCTCCTCCGCCTCCTGAGCGCCTCCACTCCAGGGCACGGTTGTCCCCAGGGAGCCCCCCCTCCCCCAAACTTCCCGGATCCTCACTCCTGAATTCGTCATCTCCCTCCCTGCCTCATCCTCCTCTTTTTCCATTTCCTTTTTCTCCGCTTCGTCGCTTTACACTCTTTATCTCTTTGTCTCTCCGATCCTTCTTTCTTTCTTTCTTCTCTCTGTAGTTTTTTTCATTTTTTTTTATATTCTCTTCCTTCTTTCTGTCCCAATCTCCCGATTCCTTTATCTTCTTTTATTCCACTTTTCCCTTCATTTCCCCGTTACAAGAGAATTAAAAAGAAGAAAAATCAATCATAATTGTAAAGGAGGAATAAAGTGGAGGGAACTGAAGGTGAATTCGGCGGAAAAGAAGGAAGCCACGAAGGAGAGAAGCTTTCCTTTCGTGCAGTTTTTTTTTTTATTTATTTATTAATCTCTGTCTGTCTATCCTTCCGTTCGTCTGTGTGCCTGTCCTTCCGTCTGCCCGTCTGCCTGTCCTTCCGTCCGCCCGTCTGTCTGTCTGTCTGTCTGTCTGTCTGTCTGTCCATCTGTCTTTCTGTCTGTCTCTGTCTCATTTACTCTTTCTCAATTTATTCAGTTATGATCACATTACATCCTCTCTTTCCCCTTCTTAAATCCCTCACTTTCACTCTCTCATTACTTACTTACTCCGATACGCAGGAGGATCAGTCAAGCGGACGACGAAAGAGAATAAAAAAGGAAGAATTCAATAAAAACTGGAAGAGGGAATTACGGACGAAAGGGAACTACAAGTGAATTTGGTGAAAGTGGACCTGTCTCTTGCAGTACACTTGGGCGAAATTACTGGCAAGATTCGAAATGAAATAACCACTTCTATATATTCTCTATATTGGTGTTCTTCTCTTCCGGATTCTCACAAATTTAACATCCCCTTATCTCTATCTCTGGCGGTAATTCATCGGTGTAGTAATGTTAATAATCGATTTTATATTTCTATTCACATTTTTTTCTCTCTTTATTCATATTCGAAATCTTATCCAGAAATCAAGCTTAACATAA
The DNA here is from genome assembly GCF_019202785.1 of Penaeus chinensis. Classification (NCBI taxonomy): domain Eukaryota; kingdom Metazoa; phylum Arthropoda; class Malacostraca; order Decapoda; family Penaeidae; genus Penaeus; species Penaeus chinensis. The sequence continues at coordinate 21,682,129 of NC_061840.1, forward strand.
TCCTCTTACAGGCACCGTGTCCCCCGCCCTCCTACTTTTATTCCCATTTTTTCGACCTTTGTCCTCCTTATCTATTTTTGAACTGCCTAGATATGAATCTCCCCCCCCCCTCCTCCTGCAAGCACCGTGCCCTTCGCCCTCCGCTGCAGGCAGCCTACCTCGTGAGCAGCCAGGCTTCGCGGTGTCTCGTCCCTGACGAAAAACTTAGTTTTTAATTGTTTTTGGCTTTCCTCTTTTGTTTTGTTTGTTTGTCTATCTTTTTTTCTTTCTTGTTTTGTTTTAATTTACATGTGGTATCTGATTTTTTCTCTGTTTATCTTATCTTTCTCTCTGTTTATCTTTATGTCTATCTCTCTCCCTTCATCCCTTCCTCCCTTCCTGACACACTCACCCATTTCCCTCTTCTTCCTCTATCACCCTCACACCCTTTTTTCGAAATACCTCCGTTGCTTCCTCGATCTTTCCAGAAGTCTTTATCCATTCCTCCCCTGTCATCCCTTTCTCTTAATCTCTATCCCTTCCCCTTCCTCCCTTTCTCTGTTGATCTCTCCTCTCCCCAGTATCCTGTATCCTGCAGCGATTTCAGTAGTTTGGGATTCAGCGCAGGTCTTCCCCTCGCCGTCCTCCCGACGCCCTTCCCTCGCAGATTCGCCTGCCCCTGTCTTCGCTTATTTTCTCCTGCTTCTCCTCCGCTTCCTTCCTCTCCTGGCCGCTGCTACCACTTATTGTCGACTGTCACGGCCGTTATCGGTTTCTCTGTCTCTCTTTATTTTCTTTCCCACGACTACTTTCCGATCTTGCACCTGTTAATATCTCCTTCCTCCTTGTCACTGCCTCCTCTTTCTTCTGCTATCGCCTGTGATCAGGCGTCTTTTCTACTGTCTCCAACTTTCTGATCCTCCTATCATCCTCTCCTCCACTCTCTTTGTCATTGCCTCCTCTTCCTACTGTCGCAACTGTTACCTTGTCTCCACATTCCTTACCGCTCCCTCCTTCTTCCCCTAATCACACACCTGTTACCCCTTTCCAACCTTTTCGCTTTCACGACCTCTTCTCTCTTCTCTGTCGCACCTGTCACTTTATCCTCTCTCCTTGCCCCACTCTCTGCCGTCGCACCTGTTACCCACTCCTACTACTTGCAAATCCTTCTTACTCCGTCTTCTGACCTCATCCCACGTACCCTCTCCTCCCTCTTCCCTCTTTTTTTTATCTCATACTTGTTATCCTTTCCCCTTTCCTCCCGTCTACTATCTCCTTCTCATTTACTCCTGTTGTCTAATTATCTCTCTTCCTTACAACTGCTTCCACCGTCCCCTATCTCACGCCTGTTACCCTTCCCCCCTTCCTAAATCTTCCCTTCCACTGCCTCCTCCTCAATCTGTTGCCGCATCTGTTACCCTTCCCTCTCTTTTCCTTCTTTCTGCTCTCATACTTGTTAATATCTCTTCCTTCCTCCTTCTTTTTGATTTTACACTTGTTACCTCCCCCCCCCCCCTGCCCCTACGACCCCATTAGATGGTTTCTCGACTCGGGGCAAATTACCTGAAAGCCGCGAGTAACTTCTGGTCCCCGTCAGTTCCTTCATGTCCGGGACCCGTTTCTTATCTCTGAATTATGAAGGTCGTTTTGATATCAATAACCCGAGGCGACTCACGGCTCTTATCTACATGCAAATGATTCCTCGCCAAGACAGTGCTATCCCCACCAGCCGCACGGGCCGAGATCCTTTGGAAAGGCAGGCCAAAGGCGAACCTGTGGGCCAATGGTGCCGGGTCACTTCATCATGGCAGCGTATTGGCGGCTTCTCTGTGGCGGCGAACTCCAGGAAGTTCATCTCCAGGAATTCCCTTGATGGCTGCCTCCCCCTACCTCCCTCTTTCTCGCTTCTTCTCTCTCTCTACCCTTCTCCTTTCTTCCTCTCTCCCTCTTTCTCTTTTCTTCTCTTCCCCTCACCTTTTCTTTTTCTCTTCCTCTCATCCCCTTTTCCTTTACTCCTTTCTTCTTCTCTTTCTCTCTCTCTCTCACTTCCTCTCTTTTCTTCTCTTTCTCTTTTCCTCTATTACTCTCGCCTTCTTTTCTTATCTTCCTCTCCTTACCTTTTCCTTTCCTCATCTCTCTCTCTCTTCTCTTCCTCTTTCCTTCTCTGCTTCTTTCCTCTCTCTCTCTTTTGTCCCTCTCCTTCTCTTCTTATCTTCGTTTCTCCCTCTTATTTTCTCTTCTTCTCTCCCTTTCATTGTCTCTTCTTCTCTTTCCTCTTTTATTCTCTTCCATCTTTCTCTGTATGTATGTGTATATGTGAGTATGTGTATGTGTGTGTATGCGTGTGCTTTCCTGTGTTATGTTTTATGTTGCTCTCATGCCGATATCCGCCGGAACCTTTTAAAAAGTCTACTTTCTAAACATTTTGCGAAAATAATAGAACTCTGAAAGTTCCAAGAAAAATACGGTCCAGCCAAAAGAATCGCCTGAGCAAGTGTTACCAAGCAAGCTGCCGCGCCAAGCAACGGCCTTCTGCTGCGTCATGTTCCTTTTAGCAGTGTTTTCAGATTGGCTGGGTTTTTTAAACCAATAATAGATTTTCTGTATTTTTTACTAAACCTGTAAGATCTCTCTGTTGTTGTTTTTTTCGTCTTCTTTTTTTCTTTTCAAGCATGCTTGACACAGAGACAGAGAGAGAGCCTTCTTAACGTAGTCTATTCAATGTCACTTCGAAGATCGCTGAAGACGTACTAAAGATTTAGCTTAAACGAAAGCATTGCAGCTGAGTTAGCTGATAAAAAAAAAAAAAAAAAAAAAAAAAAAAAAAAAATCTGTGACTGAATCTCTTACAGTTGCAACTAATGTGTACAAAAATAGGAATAAGTCACTAACTGTCATCAACGCGAATAATTGCATTAGCATTTGTATTCGCAAATATTGGAAATTCATATTTGCATTTGCATTTAAGAACGTTGAAAAATAATCCCGGGAACATTTATATATATATATATATATATATATATATATATATATATATATATATATATATTCACTCACACACACACACAAACACATACATATAAATATTCACACACACACACACACACACATTTACATATATATATATATATATAATATATATATATATTATATATATATATATATATATATGTGTGTGTGTGTGTGTGTGTGTGTGTGTGTGTGTGTGTCTATCTATGTGTCTACTTGTGTCGTATCGACCCTTATTTCATATACAACATTAAATACATTCTACTATATGAATAATTTTAAATACAAATGGTGA
>NC_061840.1:21707911-21710411 GCF_019202785.1 Penaeus chinensis
TTTTTTACTTCATGTTCTATTTGGAGGAAAACTAAATTAAATGTATTTACCAAAAATAATAAAAGGTATTTATTTAAAAAAAAAATTAAACTTCTGTTTACACTTTAACACAATCTGAACTTAGCCTGATGCATGTAGTGTACTTCCAAAAGCTAAAGGAAAATTATTTGTTATAACTGCCATTACATACAAATAATTAACAAATAAGCATTTCCAATTCAAGGCATGAAGGTATAACAAATTAAATGATAAACCTTAAAGACTACAGTACGAAAAATATATATTTCCTGACATTTACAGAACAACTGAGCTAGAGCAATAACTTAAATGCAACTTGCTGCAGGTACTGGTCATACTGGTTACTTAAAGATTGCATAAACCTTTCTAAGACAGCATTTATCTCGACAACAATATCAGCTAATATTTCTAGTGCTGAGATGGCTTGTTCACTCCTCTGTGACGGCTCTTGTTCTTCTGAACGCCTCCGTTTATTAGATCTTGGTGGTGGAAGGGATGATGCTGATGGAGCTGGAGAGAGTGTTCTTGAACTGGTAGACTGTGATTGTGATAGTGATGGCACTGGAAGCAACTTCAGATGGTCCAGCACTAGTCGAAGGTTGCCTGGTGATGAAAGTTTCATTAATGTTGTAAGCACAATGTAATTTTTTATTTCAATTTACCTTTAGTCTCTCATATAATATATACTACTAATTAATTCATCATTACATCTCTTTCTGAAATATCTCATAAGATTCCTTACCTATCATTAATGACGACACTTTTGCAACTGGTATTACACTAGGATCACGTCCAAGAACCTCATCCACTGCTTCAAAGAATGGCCATTGTGTGTCACTGCCTCGTCCACTTAACTTTGCATTATCTTTAATTATTTTGTATCTGAAAAGAGGAGATTAAAACAGTTGTAAGCAAATGATAACAATCTAAATAGAAATCTGAAACAATTATAAAACATTTATCAGATCCAACTAACTGGGCTTTGTAATACATGTATTAAAAAAAAAATAAAAATCTTTTTGTCACAAATTTCCCCTGTGACAAGATGTCCAGCATCTTCCAGCACTGAAGCATCTTCCCATATTTTGTATTTCCTCTTTGTACTGCTGGAAAAAAACTGTTTATTGTCACTGTATGCTTTTATCAACAACAGTGTTGCTGCTGTTGACCATATAATAGCAGACCCTGCAATTAACATGCCAACATTTACATTTATTATGATTTTTTTCCAACTTTATTTCTTAATTAAATGCTAATCACTTTTGGTATGCACAGTAAAAATATGATACATATATCCTGCATCCACCAAAATCATAACTGTTCGAAATTATAGTCTTACGAAGTTATTAAAAGATAACTAGCATTATCATCAACTTTTATCACTAACTACTGTGACGCTCCCGGAAGTTCTATCTCAACTACAGCCATATTTTAGGTTTACATGATGTAAATTTACACTTATTATATTCTTTGGTGGTCAGACACTTAACACAAGTCATTACGTGTCCCTGAGCTTCTTCCAAAACCAAGAAATATTCATTACAAGTCGGGCCGAGGTACTTCAGAGGTTCCGAGTAGGCAGCCATCTTTGTTGTTTACAAACAGTCCGCGAGGCGAAGCGAACTACCTCCAAACCCCGCTCTCTTCGCCACGCAATGCTTCGCGAAACGTTTTGTCAAACGGACCGTTCACTTGATTTCGCCACGAAACGCACGGTGCGCACATGTCCAAGTGAACGAACGACAGGTCTCACACCCATAGAGTAAGACCGGGATCACTAGTGCACGGAAGAGCCTGATCTTAGTCCTCCTAGTCAAATACCGACAGCGCCAACTACTCCTATTGAGTGAGTCCATAACGCCGTAGGCCAGACCGAGTCGTCGAGTGACTTCCCGACCGGAACCTCCATCGCTCTGCACTACACTACCAAGATAAGTGAAGCTATCCAAGATCTCAATGTTATCGCCACAGGCATACACAGACTGAACATCGACATCCAAAAAAGTCCCCAAATTCCTGAACCTTGATCTTGGTCCAGTTGACTGCGAGTCCCACTGGCTTCGCCTCCTCATGCAGCGCCTCGAGAGCTACTCCCAAGGCCTCCAATGTCTCTGCTAGAATCACTGCATCATCGGCACAGTCAAGGTTTGTGACCTTGAAATTACTAATCGATGTCCCACAGGAACTACGGTTCACGGCACGGCAAAGTATCCAGTCCATATAGGTATTGAAAAGGGTTGGGGCCAGGACACATCCCTGTCTCACCCTGGCAGACACCGGGAAAAAGGCAGAGATGCCCTCCCCACACTTGACAGCACTCTCGGTATCTGTATACAGGCCAGACAGCAAACCAATAATCCCAGGGGATCCCACGGAGACCCAGTAAGGTCCAGAGACTCCCTGTGCACTGAGTCGAAAGCCTTCTTGAGATCAACATAAGCTGCAAGCATACATTGTTAAAACTCAAGTTGGCATTCCACAA
>NC_061840.1:21720411-21725411 GCF_019202785.1 Penaeus chinensis
GAACACAAGTTTACAAACCTGCCAGGCAGATTTTTGTTGGATAATTGTGTGTGGTTCTTTTTATTGTTAATGAAAGTGTTATGCTTTTTTTTTTTTTTTAATTGAATAGTGAATGAATTTGAAAGATTAATTTCAACATCTATGGCAATATTAATGTGTATTCCCATCCAAAGAGTAAATCCCCTGGATTAATAACAGGCATTATATGAACAATGATTTTAGTTCAGATTATTTTACAAGTTCAAATAACAATAACATTGAAATCTTTTAAAGAAAGCATAATATACCGTCAAATTATTCCATTTTCGTTTTATGTCATGTAAGTTTTGTGTGAGTGATTATACAGTTTTCCGTCAGTTAATGCCAGGATTTTCGAAACTTTCAGAAGATCAGTTTCTCTCTGATGCAGTAAAAATTCAGTCATTTCGAATTACAGTGTTTAGTAATAAGAAATAACTCGTGATAATAATACACGTGTTACTGACTTCTATTTCGCTGCATGTGTTTTATGCAAGACAAAAGTATTTACATATTACGGTGATGAATTCTCCTGACAAGTGTAGTTTAATCCACAGTTTTTCATATGATTTTGTAATCGTATTTTCATCTCTCGATTCTCCATTTCCTCTAACTATATTTCTTCTTGTTCTTGTTCTTCTTCGTCTTCTTTCTTTCTGCTCTCTCACTTTTTTTCTGGGTTACTTGCAAGCCGATATCATATCTTATTTCGTCTTAGGAAACCCGAAGACTTAAATAATAATTATAGTAATAATAATAGTAATAATAATAATAATAATAATAATAATGATAATAATAATGATAATGATAATTATAATAGTAATAATAACAATAATAATGATGATGATAATAATAGTAATAATAATAATGATAATAATAATGATAATAATAATAATAATAACAATGATGATGATGATGGTAATCATTTTCTTTTCTCAGCCTACAACGCTTCATATCCATGGTATTACTTTAACACAGATAAAACCAACCGATATCAAAAGTAAAGGAAAAAGGTCTTTTTATATACTCACTCGAATCAGTAACGTTGGATGTTTGTGTAACTGTTTCTAAATTTGCTTTTGCTGTTTTTGCGGAAAATAAAACAAAATGGACAAAAATGTACTGTCAGTATGTGCTATAAGGGGAAATATTTATTATTTCTATTATCATTAGTATTGTTATCAATAACTGTTTTCAGTGTTCTACAATTATCATCATCATCGAAATAGCTTTCATCATCGTTATTGTCATTTTATCATTATCATTATTACAATGAAAATAAAAAACAATATTTGTTTTTATCATTATCATTATTATCATCATCATCATCATCATCATCATCAACATCATTATCATTGTCATTATCATTATCATCATCATCATCATTATCATCACTATTACCACCATAATTTTCATGTTATTTTTTAATTATCATAACTATGATTGTTATCATTATTATTGTTACTATTATTGTGATTGTCAATCTTGTTATTATTTTTATTATTATTATTATTATTATTATCATTATTATTATCATTATCATTATCATTATCATTATCATTATCATTATCATTATCATTATCATTATCATTATCATTATTATTATTATTATAATCATTATCATTATTATTATTATCATAGCGGGGCGGAGACCCAATAGACCTCAAAGTATTTGGTCGAGTTGGGGCTCAACCGAAAAAATAGGTTTTTTATTCAGGAAGATATTCGTCTGCAGCGAGCAGATGTGTTTCCAGGCCTACGCCGCCTTCTCCCGATTAGTAGGTTCGGGACCCGTCTGTGCTGCATCTAGGTGTGTGAATGTAGTATAAGAGAATGGTGGAAGGAAAATACAGAATGCGTGCAGAAGGTTGGATGTGCAAGTGTGTAAATGTGTTAAGGGAGATAGCGTAGGCGGAGAGTCTGCGTGGATGAGTTTGAAGGTTTAATGAAAGAACATAGAATTATTATTCTTCCCATCAGTTTGAGCATCCACCTACTGGAAGCGGAAACCCAGTTACAGCAAAAGTTATGGTCTTTTCTAGAATATCAGCTTAATATACTCTGATTCATCTAGCCTTTTCACAGCCTTTCAGTAGTTGCGAGATATCAGAGTAACCTATAGTGTCCTGTTAGGAGTCCCAAGTCCGAAAGTTGTGTCAAATGCCGTTTTGGTCAGAACCAGACTTTTAGAAAGGGAGAATGTTAACCATTTTATCTTAATTTTCTGGATTAGACTGAATATACGTTCTAGGATAGTATGATGTTTATTTGAGGAGCAATTTGCACTCACTAGGGAGTCATACAGGAATTCTCAGTCGCAGAAATATATAAAGATGCGTGCATTACCAGTTTATCACAGCGGGGTCGATATGCATGAAACTAGCGCCAGATATACTTACAGAGAAAACATAAGAACATGTTTATTCTCTGAAGTGGGCGTCCCAATTACATAAGTGCTATTACTGGGTTATTAGCACAAGAGAAATTTGAGTCCCTGTATTAAAAAAGTTAATCTCCTAATTATTATTTTTTGTAAGACATTTATTGATAGATTTTTAAAGTTTTAAATATTTTGAAATTTCAATCCAACAATATGATGTTGACGCGGCAGATAAATTTAAATAAACAATCAATCTCCAACCCAAATGGAGATTAACAAACTTTAGAGCTAATGCTGACAGACACACCAATAACACTTGTGTAAAAGACAGCAACAGAAACAAGAAATAGCTTTAGATAGAACCAAAAGAGACAGAGAATGAAGACAGCCTTGACACCCACAAGGTCAGGCAGGAATCAATAAAGACAATTCACCAAGAAAACTAAAAAGGTCCTGACGAGTATTTAGGTGAAATAGCAAAAGATCTTTCTCCCAGGAGGTACGGATCCTCAAACTAAGAGGAAAGAAAACCAAATAGGAATGGTAACACTGCAGGCGTGGATTCTCAAGCAGTGTTCCTCTATTGCACTTGGTCTTTCTGAGATCTCTAAAACTTGCATCTTACGAAGTTCTGCTTTGGAACTTTGTCAAAGAGAGTGCACTCTGCAGATGGTAAGGCAGTATGTCACACGCCTAGGTCCAAAAGAGACCAGTTGTCTCCTACACACACCATAGACAAACATTTAACTTTGGGAGGTACGGACTCAGCAACCCTGGCTCAAAGCGAGGTAAATCCAAGAGAACACAACTATAAATGCATCTGAGAGCAGGACCGAAGTTAGGACCAAAGTGATTTTCCTTCTTAAAACCGTGGGTACTTATACCCCGAAAAAGACCCCCTGGGCCATGCCCCACGACGCGAAAAGAAGGATATATGCAAATGAGAACCCCATCGATCAACCCGATTTTTAAGCAAGGGAAATTACCCAAAGAACTATAAGAAATAAAAAAAAGCTATGTGGCGATAATCACCCCCTTCAGGATTATTATGACACTTTGAAGACCTCGCCGAAGAGACAGAATAATAATTAAAAATTAAGGGAAAGAATATTAAGAAAGTAGAAAGATAGTACACGGTACTAGCGAAAACTGTGCATTTCGTACATATGATTTTGAAAAAAAAGGTAAATCTTTATTTTTTTTCTAAGCGATTCCAACACCATCCAAGTGATGAGACTTGGTCTGACTAACGTTCAGTTGGTATAGAAATGACCAAATCGATATTGATAAAAAGACAGTGACTCTGCCATTCATAAATGGTGGTTGGACTTATCTGCAGGTGGAAATGAAGGATGCTTGCAGGATTTAGCTGCAGGTGGCGAGGGGAGGCTGGACATAGCCACGAAATGGCGGCGCTTCTGGCTTATGAAGTTGCACTCGAGCTGAGAGGGAAAGACGCAAATGGCGGGTGAAGCTCCAGTCTTGTGCGGGTACACAGGGGTGTACGCCCGTTTCTTTATTTAAAAAAAAATGATGGCATCTTCCAGCTGAGAGAGTGAGGATGCAAGGCGGGCGAAAGCCAGTCTTCAGGCGGGTGTGCTGTAGAGCGGATAGCCCAGGACCTTCATGGTGGAATGCGAAGTGGTGGCACACTGAAGCCGAGAGGGCGAGGCGCAAGACGAGCTAGGCGGCAGCTTCACGCGGTCGCACAGTGAATGCACCAGCTTCATCTGCGGAAGGACCAGGGTAGCATCACAAGGACCCCCACATCAACTGTTCCTCCTCAGGTCATCGACGGGAACCAGGATCAACGGGACCATGGCAACTTCCCCAGTGTCTAAAACAGGGCCTGTGGAGCACGCGCTGGAAGCCGATGTACTGGTTGGGTCGGGGCGCGATTGTGTCCAAGAGTGTGTTCTATGTATATATATGCACGCCTGGTCAAGCATCAAGACCACAGCCAGGGCGCACGAATCTTTGGAGAAGCTACCGCGTAGCTTCGTGATAGAGGCGGCAGGCATGTGGCATGATCGAGAGCCAGCCTCAGCCACGTGGCGCCCAAAGATGATCTCAATCTTGGCGAAATCGGCCTTAGAGTCGGCGGGAGCCCACTACAGTTATAATTATTACTGTTATAAGCTTTATTTTATAATTGTTACTATTTTACTATTACTACTGATATCATCATTATTATTATTATTATTATCATTATTATTATTATGACTGCTATCATTAGTATTATCATTATCATTGTTATTATTATTATTATTACTATTATTATTATTTTGTTATCATTATTATTATTATCCTTATTATTATCACTGTTATCATTGTCACTACTATTATTATTATTATTATTATCATTATCATTATTATTATTATCATTATTGTTATCATTATTATTGTTATTTTTATCATTATTAATATTATCATTATTATCATTACTATTATAGTCATTATCATCAGCATCATCATTATCATCTTCCTCATCAACCTCATTATCATCAGCATCATCATCATATCATCCTACTCATTATTATTGTCATCATCATCACCGTCATATCATCTTCATCATCATCATAGACTCCATTGTCCAACAAAT
>NC_061840.1:21740411-21742911 GCF_019202785.1 Penaeus chinensis
ATATCATAAAAAAGGGCTCATCACTCGCTTTTGAAGCCTCTTAAAGTTTAAGGCGTCGCAAAGTGCTGCATAAAAATGTAGCGTTGAGATGCAAACGGCCGCATATACCGAGAGAGACATGGTCAATTTCGAGGGTCATCCTCTCCGCCGGAGTCATTCAAGGGCATCGGAATTTTATTACTATTTTTACTATTGGTGTTGCTGTTGTTAGTGTTAGTGTTATTGTTATTGTTATTATCATGATAATGATGATGATGATGATGATGATTATCATAAATTATTATTATTATTATTATTATTATTATTATTATTATTATTATTATTATCAACATCATTATCATTATTGTTATTATCATTATTGTTGTTATCATTATCATTATCATCATTATTATTATTATCATTGTTATCATCCTAATTATTTTTACTATTATTATTGTTATTATTATCATCATTATTATTAGTATTATTACTATCATTGTTATCCTTATTATTATCATCATCATCATCATCATCGTCATCATCATCATCACCATCACATCATCATTATCACATCATCATTATTATTATCATTATCATCATCATTATCATCATTCTCATCAGCTTTATTATTATTATTATTATTATCATCATCATCATCATTATTATTATTATCAATCTCATCATCATTATCATCATGATCATCATCTTTATTATTATTATTATTATCATCATCATCATCATCATTATTATCATCATCATCATTATCATTCTTCTTGATATTATTATCAAAATTTATATAATTGTTAGCACTATTATAATTATGATTATCATTGTCATTATTGTTATTACTATTATGATTATTGTCATTACCATTATCATTATTATGGTTATTATCATCATCAATGGTTTTAGCTTTATTTCACAAATCATTATGGATATGATTTTTATGGTTTTTTTTATGGATCTTGCTTCGAAAATGTCAACGGATACAGCGGTTTAATTCTCTGAAAGACCTACGTCAATTCTCATTATTCAACTATTCTCCTAATCTGTCTAAAACGACAACTCATTATTCGTGCAATATCGTTCAAATTTGTTCGACTTAAGCGTTAGGAATTCATTGAAGATTTATATCAAGTTCGAGTTCATTATTTTTAGAAGCTGGCCTCGTGCAGCAGAATGGCCAGCATGACATTTCATAATACAAGCAATCTTGCAGATGGCCCTTTCAGAAGAAGAGGATGAAGAAGAAGAAGAAATAAAAGAAGAAAAAAAGAGAAGAAAAAATCGAAGCCTTCCATAATCTGGAAGCTTTGAAAGATTCCTTTCGCATACATACACGGAATTCCCATTAGATATGTCGTGCCATCAGACTAAAAAGAAAGACAGCAAATCATTGGGCAATTTGTTTACCAAGTCGGTGCATCAGGCATTCCAGCGGCATGAGTTAATGTGCCATCTTAATGTAACTTAATATTCCATTTCAAACTCTTTTTTGGTACTAAAATTCACAAAAACCGGATAGAATCAACAAGAAACAATGAAAACACTTTGGACTAACCAGAAAAAAAACATATGATAAATATACGTTGTTGTGCGTGTCGCATGCTACGTTGTTTGAGGTCGCTTTGAAAGACATGAAAGATAATCATCTTCAACTGTATCCAAGAGGTCGTATTGGTTTCAGAGATAGACAGAAATGTTTTCTTCTGTGGATCAAAAGCTGCAAAAGTTAAGCGGTGAGTGTTAAAGATTGATTAGTACACTGGCAATCTCACGTGTTCTTAATTATCTTTTACTTCCATAAGTTCACCATTTGGTCAAATATCCTGAATGTGAGTTAATACTAGTGAATGGAAAAGATGAGTAGACTTACTAGCACATACCACACCTACTTAACTCAATATTTCCAGGAAAATATATATATATATATATATATATATATATATATATATATATGTTCTGTACTTGTATTATTCAAAAGCACGTTTATGCAAAGAAGTTGGTGGGTAGTAAAAAATAAAAAAGAAGAGCGACTTGCCATGCTGTTGGGAATTTACAAATATATGTCTATGTTGCGTATGTGTGTGTTTGTGCGCGCACGCTTGCGTGCGTGTGTGCTCTCGGGTTCACTGAATCAATCAAACGCAATCCTCTCCGCAGAGGATTTTCATTTAGCAACAAAAATGCTGTAAGAGCCAGTGTGTCCAAAAGCTCTTTCACAATATCAATTTCCGCATGGAACATCCATCAACGCCAGCTCAGCTTCTTTACGGAACACGCTTATGTGGATCAAAAAGTTTAAAGAAGCTTTGTTAAGACAGACGCGAAGGAAGCTTCGAAATTTCGAAACGTCGCTCCTGGAGGAATGATTAAGCTACGTAGAATGTTGTCGTTACTTGGTACTTGCGTATTTCACTAGTTCCCTCATATTTGCATATTCAATACCTGATTTAGTTGCATATCAAAATATCAAACGCGATTTCGAACGTCTTGGTACTTATGATGTTTTTACGTGAAC
>NC_061840.1:21745411-21762911 GCF_019202785.1 Penaeus chinensis
TTAGCCGATCGCTTGGACATGATAACGAATTTGATTAATAAATAAGCAAATAATAGTTGATAAAAAAGTAAATGTATCAATCACAGACCATGCGTGTCTGAACGTCCGAGCGATCTGATTGAATGCACTGAATTAGTAATCAGTGGCTGCGCCTCGTCGGCGGAAGGGATACTGTTGGAGTTTATTCGTTACTTATATGGCGAATGGGGAAAAGTGTAGTCGATCTGTCCATCTATCTGTTTATTCCTCCATCTCTATCTCGTCCAGACTGATTCATCCATCCATCTGTCCTTTCTCTTATTCATTTAGCCAACCATCCATCTACCTACCCATCCATCCATCCATCCATCCATCCATCCATCCATCCATCCATCCATCCATCCATCCATCCATCCATCCATCCATCCATCCATCCATGCATCCCTTCGTCCGTCCATCCCTCTCCCTCCATCCATCCATGTATGTATGTATGCATCTAGCTGTCTATTCATAAACACAGTAATGAATGAACTGTGGAATGAGAAAATAGACAAAAACAAAGGTAATATATCTCAAATCTCATACATCATAAACACGCAAACACACAGCACAGATTACATCACTGTGTGTGAGTTTCTCGTTTTAATTTTCTTATTGATATCAGTTCGATGTTAGAGATGATTGTCCTATAAATAACGCCCTAATTAGATGCGATTGCATGCTCGACTGAAATTTATACATTTTGCGATCGAGACGTTGGAGAAATTTTGAATATTGTGGCTTGAAACGAGGTTTCGCGGAATTGTCTTGTTATTACAAAGATTATACTTCTTTACTGTAACTTCATTAGTGCCTATGACAGCACATTTGTAATGTTTACTATACTATGTTAATTTAAAACACAGGATGGATTAATTATTAAAAAAAAAATAAAAGTAATGATATAAATAACTACAACAAAAAATAATAGTAGCAATGATAATGATAATAAACAAAAGGATAATAATGAAACTAATAGTAATCATCATCATAATAATAATAGTAATGATAATAATAATAATAATAAAATTATAATAGTAATAATAACAATAATAATAATAATAATAATAGATATAATAATGATGATAAGATTAGTCATAGTAACGGTAAAAGTATTATTAACAATAGCTGATATGAGGAAAATAATAAAAATGAAAATAAAAGAAAAAATAAGATTAGAAATAAAACTAAATTTAAATCTAAACATAAGAATATAAAATAATGATGATGAAGATAGTAAGGATAACAACAACAGTAATAGTTGTAATATAATAACAATAATAATAATAATAATGAAAATAAATGTTATTATTAGTAGTAATAGTAATAATACTACTACTAATAATAATGATAATGATAATGATGATAATAATTATAAAAATAATAATGATAATAATGATGATGATGATGATGATGATGATGATGATGATGATGATGATGATGATGATGAAGATGATGATGATGATGATGGTGATGATGATGATGATGATGATGATGATAATAATAACAACAATGACAATAACAAAATATAAGGATAATAATAATAACAAAATATAATAATAATAATAATAATAATAATAATAATAATAATAACAACAATAATCATATTGATAATGATGATGATAATAATAATAGTGATGATAATAATAATGATAATAGTGATAATAATAATAATAATAATAATAATAATAATAATAATAACACTAACAACAACAATAATTATGATGATGATGATGATGACGGTTAAAGAAGCGAGCTGGAGAGTGGAGATGTGCCACTTGGAACATCGGCACAATGACTGGAAAAAGCAGGGAGATAGCAGAGACCATGAAGCGGGGAAAAGTGAAAATACTCTGTGTGCAAGAAGTAAGGTGGAGGGGCGGCAGAGTAAGTGAGATCGGAGAAGGTTAAAAGCTATACTACTCCGGAAGCAGAACGGGAAGAAACGGCTTGAATATCATCATCGATGAAGACCTCAAGCAAAGGGTGGTGGAAGTCCAAAGACCCTCAGACAGGTTGATGATAATAAAGGTGCTAGCAGGAAAGAGTCTGATCAACATCGTGAGTGGTCACGCTCCACAGATTGGCTGCAAAGATCAAGAGAAGGAAGAGTTCAGAGAACAACTTGAACAGGTATCAGAGAGATCCCTGAGGAAGAAGGAATCATCCTAGGAGCTGATCTGAACTGCCATGTAGGAGAAACAGCAGGATACGGCCCGAGAAACGAGGAAGGAGAGAGAATGGTAGAGACATTGGAGAGCTTGGAACAGGTCTTGGTAAACACCGGATTCAAGAAGAGAGATGAGCATCTAACAACATACCGAAGTAGAGATAGCAGTTCTCAGATCGACTTCCTAGTGGTGAGGAAGAAAACGAATGGGACGTTCATCTAGAAAAGGAAAGGAAAAACAACAGGAAGGAAGCTGCAGAAGATCAAGGCGTGGAAACTACGGGAATGTGCAGGAGAATACAGAAGGCAAGTGGGAGAGAGACGAAGGGAGAGACAGCAGCCGAAACGTGAAGGCCTTAAAGGAAGCAACGGTGGAAGTGGCAGGAAAGCTGTGTGGAAGAACAAGTGGGAGAAGAGCAGGAGAACGAGAAATATGATGGTGGACGGAAGAGGTGCAGGAGGTCAAGGAAAAGAAGAAAGCTTTCAAGGAGTGGCAGGATGACAAGGAGAGCCTGGAGAAACGGAACCGTTACAAAGTGGCGAAGAGAGAGAAAAAAAGGCCGTGGCAATAGCCAAAGAGGAAGCAGTTCGAGATTGGTACGCAGAGATGGAAACACCAGAGGGAGAAAAGGTAATTTATAAAGTGGCCAAGCAGCATGCAAGAGGAAAGAGAGACATCCCCAAAGTAACTGTGGTGAAGAGCGAGGACGGACGAATTCTGGCAGAGAAGGAAGAAGTGCTAAGGAGATGGAGAGAATATTTTGAACATTCGTTTAATGTAGAGAACAAATGGGAAGAGCTAACAGAACTATCAGCAGTGGAAGGTCTGATACAGCAAGTGAGCCTGCAGGAGGTGTCAGCCATCCTCAAGAAGATGAAGAAGAACAAGTCAGCAGGCACATCGGAGGTGGTGGTAGAGATGTTGGATGCCTTATGGAGTGAAGGTGCGATGTGGACCCACGAAATCTTAGAAAAGATTTGGAATGGAGAAAACATCCCAGATTGGAGGACAAGCATACTAGTGCCAGTGTATAAAGAGAAAGGCGATGTATTAGAATGTGGGAACCACCGTGGTATCAAGCTCTGGGAACAGCTCTTGAAAGTTGAGGAAAAGACCCTGGACCAGAAGATCCGAGAAGTGGCGGATATAGGAAACATGCAGTTTGGCTTTAGACTGGGAAGAGGCATGACAGATGCTGTATTTATACTCAGGCAGCTACAAGAGAAACATCTGGAAGGCAACAAGAACCTATACCATGCCTTTGTTGACTTGGAAAAGGCATATGATAGGGTGCCCAGAGAGCAGGTCTACTGGTGTCTACGGAAAAAGGAGTTCCAAATTACCTCGTTAACATCGTGAAGGATACCTATGAGATTGTAACCACAATGGTCAGAACGCCACAGGAAACATCAGAAGAATTTGAAGTGAAACTCGGCCTCCACCAAGGATCAAGACTGAGTCCATTCCTGTTCATCATAGTTATCGATGTGGTGAGCGAGGAGTGTGGAGGAGGATTGTTATGGGAAATGTTCGCCGACGACTTGGTAATTTCAGCTGCGAGTAAAAAGAAGTAGAAGAAGGCACTCGAGGGTCGAGGGCTAAATGAAGTGATCATGAAGAAGACTGTCGTCATGAATAGCTGCATAGGAGCAAGAAGAAAGTATCTCGGCAGCACGATGGCAAGTGAAGGAGGATGTGGGAGGGCAGTGAAAGACCATGTGAAGACAGCGGTGTTAGCTGAAGCAAGAGTCACAAGCATTAGTAGCAAGATCGAAGAGGCAAGACTCATATGGTTCGGCCATGTGAAGAGAAGGCATACGGAAAGCGATGGATCTGCCAATCCCTGGAAAGAGAAGCAGAGGAAGACAAAGAAAGATATGGCTGGAGAAAAGCAGTATGTGGAAGTAGATAATGAAAATGATATTAGTAAAATTAATAATAATAATAATAATAATAATAATAATAGTGATGATGATAATATTAATAACAGTAATAACTAAAATAATAATAATAATAATAACAATAGACACAATAATAATTGAATAATATCAATCATAATAATTACTATCTTCTTCATTGTTAGTAGTAGTAGTAGTAGTAGTAATAATAATAATAATAATAATAATAATAATAATAAAAATGATAATTTTAATGTTTATAATGATAATGATAATATAAAAAATAATAATGATAATAATGTTTATGATAATAACAATGATAATAACAATAATAATAATAACAATAACAATAACAATGATAATACTACTAATAATAAGAGTAATAATGATAATAATCATTATTATCATTATTGTATTTATAATAATAATAATAATAATAATAATAATAATGATAATATTAATAATAATAATAAAAATAATAATTATAATGATAATAATAATAATAATGTGTTGATAATGAAGACGATAATAATAAAATTAATAATAATTATAATATCAATAATAATAGTAATGATAATGATAGTGATGATAATAATAATAATAATAATAATAATAATAATAATAATAATAATAATAATAATGATAATGATAATAATAACAATAATATCTATAATAATGAGAATAATAATATCTATAATAATAATAACAATAATAGTAATGATGCTAACAATAATAATAATAATTATCATTATTATCATTATTATTATTATAGAAACAATAATGACATAATAGCAATACTAATTAAATAATATTATTGTTAAAAATTACTATCGTCTTCATTGTTAGTAGTAACAACAGTAGTAATAGTAGCAGCACTAGTTACAGTTCAAAGAGGAAGAGGAGTAGCAGCAGCAAAAGAAGCAGTGGCACTAGTAGTAGAAGTAATGGCAGTAAAAGAAGTACTAGTGTAGTTGAAGCACATGCCGCCTACATTACGCCGGTGTTGAATGGTTGAAGTGTGACATCCAGTGGTTGCCGTGTTTTGTGGCGAGGGCTTATGACTTAAAGAGTGCTGCAAATCGCCAGGCATATCCAGGAGATGCGACGAATGCATCCAGGCTTCCACGCAGCTGACTTAGCCACCCGCTGGAAGTGCCGTGTGTATGTTAAGCTGCCATCGAACTCTAATCTGAGGATCTTGATGGAGTCTTGCAAATACAATCTTTTGTTGTCGAGTAAGATGTCATTAAAGAAGACGTTCCAAAGTAGAGGTCTGTGGACGCTTCCTTGGGGTACAGAGGCACTGATGGAGCACTCGGTTGAGGACTTGCCCTTTACAACCACGGAAAGTGATCTCCCATGAAGATAGTTTTGAAGAAGGTCCACAAAGTTACCACTGATGTCGAAGCTCCTTAGCTTGCTAATGATGCCACAGTGCTACACCCTGTCGAACGCAACAGCGATGTCTAGTGCGATCCCATAAGTGTCTTGGCCATCATCTTAGGCCTGACTCCATGTCGATGACTTAACGAGAAGTCTGAGGGTAATCTCTGCGCGAAAGCCAAACTGGTTCTCTATCAATAATCAGTGGCCGTCGAAGTGCCTAATGAGCTTTTCAGCAATTATATTTTCAAATATTTTGCTAATATTTTGATAGCAGAGACATGAGCCTATAATTGTTAGGATCTGTCGCTGCAGACCTTGTGTGGATAGCCGCTACTCGAGTATATTTCCACAAACAAGGCCATTGCTTCATTTGCTAGTAGTTGTAGAAAAGCAATGCTAATTGGTCAGCACAACTGTTAAGCAGACAGGAATAATCTGGTCCCCAACCATAAATATTCGTGTCTAAATAATGAAGGCTTTTCTTGACTTCGTTAACTTTAATGCTGATGGTTACCAGTGTGCCTATAGTGTAGAGAGGGACGAATGGAGGAAGCTTTATCAGGCTATGATGATAGGGATATGATGTCCTGAAGCAGGCCTTGTTGCTGCTTTATACAAGTCCACCAGACTTTACTACCAACAATGCGACAAGACAGTTTTTGTTGCATTTTTTTTCCATTGCTCAATCCCCCTCTTTTGCACGATGTGCCTGTTCTTGCAAGCTATTTTGTGCAGTTGTTCGTTGAGGTTGGTTGGATGCTGTTTGTACTTTTCTGGTTATCTGCAGTGTTCTGGCATTTAGTTAAGGTCGCCGACAATGATTACATTTCTGCATTCATGTGCTTGTAGGAGAGCATCAAGGTGTGACTGCAGATAGGTAAGGGGCTCTCGACCTTGCCACTGGGACCTGTAACACACGTACATCAGAATGGATGATTCTCCGTGAATCTTAAGGAACATCATTTCCAGATGATCAGGGATGTCCGCATAGAGATCACCTGAACCGCGAGGTTTTCACGAAAGCAGATAGCGATGCCACCAAAGCTGCCAACTGCCTGGCATGTCGGTACCAGCGTGTGTAGCTGTTCACTTTTTCAAAGGTGGCAGGGATATCAAGACAGAGGAATGTTTCAACGGTAGGTGTGGGATTATAATTTTGTATGCTAAATCCTTTATGTTCGTCTGAAAATCCCTGACGTTGGATAGGCTACCTGGCTGAGTATTAGATGCCAACGATGGTCAGTACGCGTGTGTGATATTCTCTCTGTCTCTGTCTCTGTCCCTGTCTCTGTCTCTGTCTCTCTCTCTCTCTCTCTCCTTTTCTTTCTTTCTCTTCGGGTTTTTTCGCTATGGGCTGTTCTCACTCCCCCTCTTACTTTTTCTTTCTATGCTAACGATGGTCAGTTCGCAAGTGTGATATTCTCTCTCTCTCTCTCTCTCTCTCTCTCTCTCTCTCTCTCTCTCTCTCTCTCTCTCTCTCTCTCTCTCTCTCTCTCTCTCTCTCTCTCTCGTTATCCTTCTCCCCTTCCTACATTCTCTCATTGTCTCTCAGTCCTCAGTGAATACGATGCGACAGGTTGCCAGGCACAGTGATAAGAAAAAAAAAAAAAAAAATAATAATAATAAAGGGAGCCAAGGTCAGTTTGGTCAGGTGAGTGAGTGAGTGAGTGAACGAATGAGTGAGTGAGTGTGAGTGTGAGTGTGAGTGTGTGAGTGTATGCAAGGAAAAATAGAAAATAGTTACATATACATACAGATGAAATAAAAGAAACAGTTACAGTTATGAAAACTTTTAAATCGTATCGTTTTAGACAAGGTAAAAATGTCTGAAGTCGAATTTCGGTGGATCCGAATTTCATTAATTAAAAACTTACCTGAAAATGAATGTATTTTAATTTTATGTATATCCATTTTTTTTTTCTCAATACGTATGAGTTAGATTATGGTGATTGATGTATTTTTGTCTATTTTGCTTTAATTGACTACTGAATTTTATGCGACTCAAAGTAGAAAAAGTAATAATGAGAATGTAATAAAACGTTCGTCGGTCAGTAATCATAAATTATATAATCTTATAAACACGCTTATCTGGTTTACCTAGCTACGAGGAATGTTGCCTCTGAATGTTTACTTTATAAATTATTTATATTTCGAGTGTATTTATAAATCAGGATATCATTTACTGAGCCCTTAGTGTGTATGTATTCTAACGTTATTAATGAGTTAATAGAATTACAGTTCGTTTGCATAACTGTTAAACAAACACTTAGCTTTCCAGATATTCTAACGGTTCCTTTGCATTGCAGGAATATTGCATTCCAGGAATCAAAAATTGACGCTCAATTATTCACAGACCAGGCGTGCATGAACACCCGAATGATGTGATTGCATATATTGCATTAGTATTCAATGCTTGCATCGCCCTTTCAGAGACTGAGGTGCATCTGCGCTAAAGCAATGCGTGCTGTCAAACTGCATTAAACTCGAGGCTTGGAAGGTTTTATGACGTGAGATATAACTGAAGATCGTGATTCAATGCATGATTAAACGACATGAAGTAAATCAATTTATTTCATGATGAAAATAATTTGAAGGGTAATTAAGTGGAATAGAGGAGATTCGCAATAATGGCTGAATCATTAAAGGGAATAAAGTCAACCCATTCGGTCTGGTATAATAGGCGCGATGTGTGGCGCGACTCGTATAACGACAATAAGAAAGGCAGTCTGAACAGAACAAAGCCAGATGCCTTTGCCGATATAAAGCTCGTATTCAGAATCCCTTCCTCGTCTTTCATTCTTGCTGCTGCCTTTTGTCTCGCCTTCGGACCCAAATTTATGTGGGTGGTTCAGCGGCCGATCCGTCTCTGTATTGTTCTTTGATTTAAAGGCATTTTTTCAGTGATCTATTATTGTCAAAATAGTAGGAAACATTTCAACTAATGTCAGTGTAAGGGTAATTGTGAAGCAAGAAAGACATTACATGCATTACTGTACTTTATTATTTTTTGTTTATTGTTCTTATGGTATAAGAATGATACCAGGGCGGAGGATGTGTTATTTGCATTTATTTCATTTTAGGTTGTAATAATTATTACAATGGTAATACCAATTACCATTATAATGGTAATAGTAATCATAATAATAATTATAAATAATGATAATAATTATAATAATTATAATAATAATGATAAAACCCAAGAAAATAATCGGACAAATGTTCTTGTTTTGTCTCAGAGATTTTCTCGCGGCCACCCCCCGCCCCACCCTTCCCCCCCATGGAAAAAAACAGGATGAAAACTGAATGTGGCATTTAATACGGCTCAAGTAGGGGGGAAAAATGTCATCAGCTAAGGTCATTAGCGGCGAATACCTTGTGGGATTAAAATGTTAAAAGAATCAAAGCGTTAAAAATCTATTAATTAATAAAGTTTTGTACGAGGAAAATTAAATATAATTTTGAAAATTCTTGAAATGTATAAAATTATATATTCTTCATAATTGACTTTTGCATAAAATATTAGTCTCCCTTAGTTAACTAATAAGACCTATGTAACAATCCCAATACATTTTTCATTGTATATGGAGCAGACAAATACATATATCTTTGGACTAAAAATGCTGTACATCTTTTCTTTCCACTACATGTGAGACTGTTAATGGCTCTTGACATCACTCTTATCCATCACCAGCTCATGAGTCAGTCTTGTGTGTCCGATTCTCAGTCTTGTTAAAGGGGCGGTTCAACTTGCTTTGTTTACGAGCGTTTCTAGCCGTATACGTGGTTATCCACCCAAAGTGCGTAATCTGGGGACTGAGGGGAGCCCGCGATAACCACACATAGAGCCTTGTTTCCCACACCAATTCATGGGCTACTCCAGGGTGCAAATAAAAGCTATTGTCTGTAATTCGATTAAAGAAAGTATATATATAGCTTTGAATATTTAATTAAACGCAAATTATATTAGAAAGTTTACATAAAATATTTATAGGTGAATATTATAATATTCGATTTTAATGCCGAAAAAGATATACAATAAAAAATTGCTGATTTGAAACTGAGGATAAACATTCGCATCGAAGGCCCGTCGTGTTCCTTCTGGAAAAAGTGAGAGATGAAATCGCTGTGGGACATAAGGCATCCACATTACAGGAAGAAAAAAATAAAAAGAAGTTTGTTAGCCGAAATTTGTCACGAACTTAAGAGGGAGTACCCCACAATGGAGAAATCATTATTTGTTCAGTTCCATAACATGTATAAAATGCTCATAACACAAAATGTTCACACTGAAGTAAATTTGTTTACTTCAGTACAGGAGATCAAACCGGAAAGGGAATAATAGTACATTAGATAATAGAGAAAAAAACAAAACATGGTTTCAATCTAAGTCTATTTTGAGTAATTGAAATTGACTATATTATGTCAATTACTCTAGTTCCTTGATTATATTGTGATAGTAAAAATATAAGCAACAAAGAAAGAGTTCGGTATTAACTTTCAACATTTTTAAATGCAGAATATCAATAACATGGTGGTAAATTACCACCATGTCATAACAACCATATACAAGTGTTCCACCAGAACACATCTTATGTATAATCTTTACACAATACATTTTTGTGGCAAAGGCAATATAAAAGAAATTAATGTTGATATTCCCAAATATGACTAGTACATGGTACATTGTTTCTATGATTGTTATTACAATTGAGGGAAGGTAGAACTCAGAGGAAGGAATCACAAATTTAATAATATCAGGGTATTCCAGATATACTCGTAGATACTAGTACCTGCGAGGTCATTTCCAAAAACAACTTAGGAAAATTCATAATATACCAAGTGGCTCTGGACGGGAAGCTGCAAGTAAATGGGAATACTTCAAAGCCTGCTCCTTCATGCAAACTGTTTTTTTTAATCAAGTAATAATCAAGCTATGCAAGTTCTCCAAGAAAGGTAAGCAGTAATTTGTTTATTTTAAAAAGTAGTTTCTTTGGCATAAACATATTTAAATAGACCAATAACACCCAATACAAATATAATAATTTACGCTCAAATCTTACATCACATAAGCGATGGTGTGGTAGCCTAGTTAGTGTTAATTGCTTTGCATGCATTCTCACTTACAGCTGCCACCGCTGGCTAGCCTGGTGCGAAAAGGGAACAGCTATGCATAAGACTCCACTGCCAGCTCCCCACTAACGGAAGCCGCCTTGCCGCGGTGGGGGGGGGGGGGGAGGTGCGGGCTTGAGGTCCCAATGAGCTGGTGAGCCGGACCAGGGGGCTACCCATACTGGAGGGGTCACCAGTGAGGGATGAGACCAAATGGCTTCCTGGTGCACCAAGGCCTATGAGAGGGGATGGTGCACCTACCCCTGGTTCATTCCATCTTGGACCAGGGAGAACTCTCCCACGTCTTTTGCGTGCGTGGCGTTCCGTATTACAAGGAGACAGGAGTCCTGGAGGTTGAGCGATGCTGAACACTGTACCCTGCAGCTAGCAACACACCTCTTTGGTCCTCTATTCTGATTAGACAGGTGGCTTGATCAAGGCCCGGTCAAGTCAATCGGCTGGTCAAATATGGCTAGGGTCAAGCAGGCACTGTCCAGTCGGTAGCGCACAGGTCCCGCGACTACCATCAGCACTGTAATAGTGATTGCTTATATTTCCTAACTACCCCTGTGGCTGTTGGGAAAATTTTAGTCCCGACTATAGCTTCCCCTCGTTGGACTCTATGGTGGGTGGGGGGTTTGAGGAAATGAAGATTTAAAATTTTTATGATTGCAAATTTAACTTGCTCTCTCCCTGACAACCATTGCAATCCTCTGGCCAATCCCTCTGGAACATCACATATTGTCACTCTGGAACCTTAGCAGATTCCAAAGGGCAAGAATGGGAATCGTAATGGTTCCCGAGCTGCCAAACCAGGTAAGGAGGAGAAAAGTCCTCTTCAATCCATTAAGGAAATTTTACCTGGTAAATATGAAAGTGTATCATATAGTAAATTTCTAGTAGTGAAAACCATTGATGATGTATCTATCATGGATCTTGATATTTTTTAAGTACATCAGAAGATAGTTGAGGTATGTCAACGTGATCCTTGCATCACCCCACAGCGAGATGGTAGCCTGATAATTGAGGTTTCGTCACCAGACGAAAGTGACCGTCTGCGTGCAATATGCGACATTCCTGGGGCTCAAGTCTCATGTTCTCCTCACAAAACCCTCAATCAGTGTAGGGGAATTGTCTTTTCCCGAGACCTGATGAGGTATTCTGGGGAGAAACTGTTAGAAGAACTAAAGAATTTGAATGTAGTGGCAGTAAAACGTTTTAAGAAGAAAGTTGATGGTTTGGAACAGTCGACACCAACTCTTCTTCTAACTTTTGAATCGTTAGTCCTACCTGAATCGGTTAAATTGGCATGGTACAACCTCAAGGTAAAGCCATATGTGCCCAACCTTATGCGGTGCTTCCATTGCCAGGTTTATGGTCATGGACCCAACACTTGCCGTTTTAAGGAAAATGGACAACCAAGGGTATGTGTGAAATGTGGTACAACAGATCATCAATGAGATGACAAATGTCCAGGTCCAATATGCTATTACCACTGCAAAGATAAGTAAAAAGGAGCAAGGAGAAAGTTAGTTTTGCAGAAGCAAAGTGACGTGCTCGTGTGCTGTTTGCACAGCCAGGTAAGTCCTTTGCCTCAGTTCTAGTCCACCCTCCTTCCCGCCATCCCTTACCCTACAATACTTCTAACACCACACACACTGACACTACCTTTAAACCGCAAATGCTGAAAGTGCCTCTGGTGAGTTACACCAGAAACGGAGTAGGAGTGAAGGGTCTATTGAGGAGACTCCTCCTAAAGTAAGGTCTTTGGAGCCATCAGTTAAGGCTCCAGAGGCCTCAACGGTGACAGCTTCAGCTGCCACCACATCCACAGGCAGAGGAATCCTGATCCTGTTCAAAGGACTCTTCATAGAGACGGGTCTTTGGAGCCACCAGGCAGGGCTCCTGAGGCTACCACATCCACAGGGGCCTCCACTGCTAGACAGAATGCTCCTGAACCGAAGGCTCAGGTCCGTCCTTTGCCCAAGCAAAGAAATTCTGAGCCTGTCCAAAGGTACTCCCAAGATGCTGAAAAGGGACAGCCTAAAGGAAGGGGGCTGGCCTTAACCACAGGTGCTGCCAAACACCTTATGAAGTAGTTTGTCAATCTGAAGAACTGGATATCCTAATCCAATGGAATTGTCAGGGAATTCATGCGAAATGGAAAGAACTGTAACATCTGATAGCTTCATGTAATCCAGTTTGTGTATGCCTACAAGAGATTATGACTAGGGAAAATCGTCCAATTTCCCTGAGGATTCCAAGCTCAAGCCCATTATGGGACCTTTGATAATGGACCTCAAAGAGGAGTAGCAGTGATGGTACGTCGGGATATTCTCTTCCAGGCCATCCATCTGCAGACAACACTGCAGGTGAAGGCTGGGAGAATGGGCTTGACACGACCTTACACTGTTGCATCCATCTAACCTCCCTCCACATAATCTCAACATAGATGATTTGGAAAATTTACTTGGGCAGTTGCCTCATCCGTTTATACTCTTGGGAGACTTCAATGGTCGGCATCACCTCTGGGGAGACACTTTGTGCAACCCTCGAGGAAGGGCCTTGGAGTCCTTGTTCTCAAGAGTAGATGCAGTTTTACTGAACAGTGACGCACCCACACATTTCCAAATTCAAACTGGGACATTCTCCAATTTTGACCTGTCAATTGGTTCACCTGATTCACAGTTGAATTTCACCTGGCAGGTCATGGAAGACTTACATGGACGTGACCACTATCCAATACTTTTGGAGGAGGTGAATGGTATTCCAGCCAATGAAGTGCAGAGATGGTGACTTGAACATGCAGACTGGAATCTTTTTGGATCAACTGCAGTATTGCAAGGATCTGTGATGATTTCCAGTGTGTTCAAGATGCTGTTAATCACTTCACATCACGAATTCACCTTGCAGCAAAAGCATCAATTCCCAGAAGTAGCGGGCAGTACCGTCGACCTCCGGTACCATCCTTCCCTCTATTTAGGAGGAAACCCACTGCATTTTGTCCAAGAGGTAAAGTACTTGGGTCTAATTTTTGACTCAAGGCTTACATGGGTGCCTCACATTAAACAGTTGAAGGTGAAAGCTACAAAAGCACTTAGTATTTTGCGGGTTCTTTCACTCCGCACAACGCTTCTGCGGCTTTACCGAGCGCTTATTCGTAGTAAAATTGACTATGGATGTGAGGCTTATTCATCTGCAACTCCCACTGTTCTCCAGATGTTGGACACGGTTAATAATGAAGCTCTGAGAATCTGTATAGGTGCTTTCAGGTCTTCACCTGTGGAGTCCCTGTATGCTGAGAGTGGAGAACCACCTCTTTCATTACACAGGAACTACATGAACCTGATTTACTACACGAGACTACAAAGGATTCCGGAATCTCCTAAATATTTTAATATTTTTCAGTCTAACAAGGTGTTCGCCGCTAATGACCGTAGCTGTTGACGCGGCAGATAATTTTAAATAATAGTTTCTCATACACCAACCACACCAAAACGATGTAGAGCCATCCTCTCCTACCATGGAACTTGTAACATAAGAAATGTAACCTTTTAACCACAATAAAAAGGTAATTAACAAATTATCAATGAAATTATAACAATTATATCAAAATGAACTATATAAACAAACAAATTTAATGATATAGACCATTTCTCTCCTGCCACATTACCTGTCCTCTGTTCATGAAATAGTCCTTCAGTGTATCCTATACTTTTTTGGCTGCGTTTTGAGTGTCTCCCAACAACCAGCCTCCGGGCTAGTACAGTGGTAACGTGTCGGCCTCTCATCCGAGGGGTCGGCGGTTCGCGCCCCGCCCAGGCGCGAGAAGTTGCAATTGTCGCCTGGAGGTTACTGCTGTGGCTGGGCACCACGGCGGGTAAGGACTAAGCCGAGTCAGCACCAGCTGACACACGATAGCGAGTCGACATTAGTCGACACAGGCTGGGTTCCCCTCATAGGCATAGCCCGGGCGAAGCTCAGCTTCGCATATCGGACTTATCCTTATCCCAACAACCTTTCATCTTTCAACAGCTTGATGTCTGATTCCTGCATCATGTTTTTTGTTATCCAACATCACAGGCTGTGCACTTGTTCCACATTTTATCCTGAGATAATTATGGAGGACCACAGTTGCAAAGATAATCTTTTCACATATTCTGACTTTGAAGATATTGGCTGCTGGAAGACACGGAACTTTGAACACAGGATACCAAAAGCATGGGCCGGGCTTCCCGGCCTATGCACAGGACAATCTATAATTGAGAATCCTCTGATCAATTCTTTTTTCCAGGATATGATTTCATCATGTATGTTTTCAATGGAAATGCATCATCTCTAACTATGACATGTGGTGATTGGACATCTGTAAATGGTAATGTACTTGGTGGAGGAATGTACTGCCTCCCTTCCTCTAAACTTTCCCGGAGTGTACAATTGTCCCAAATACCAGCATCACTTGCACGACCTTGGGTTCCGATATCAACATACACGAACTTATAATTAGCATCCACCAAGGGTAGCATGATAACGCTGTGGTGAGTCTTATAATCATAGTATAATGATCCCGAGCCTGCCGGCTTTTGAATCAGAAATCTTTTGCCATCCTTCGGGGGAAGTTCCACAGTGTATTAAAAGCACTTGCCACATCTAGCCACCCCTCAGATGTTACTGGCAACTGCAAATAACTGCCTCTCTGAATGTTGTAAATGGCTTTACACACTTCAGGAATAATCCTCAAGATCTGACAATGGCTTATCCTGTACTGATACATCAGTGACCGACGTGATTCTCCTGAGATAAGAAGAACATTACCGTATTATACTTGTCTAAGTTTAGTAAAAAGTAATTACTTTTTTATTTCTTCTGTAGGTAAATCTTACTGGTACATCTACTGGGACTGATACCAATGCCAAGGCTAACAGAAGTGTATAGGTAAAGGCCTACAAATTTTCCTCAACTTCAGAAAATTGTGAGGTGGTGAAAATGTAATTGTCCCAAGCTTATCTGATAATATCGGAAGTATTTTTGGTTCACTGCACATATGTCACCTATAGCCAATATCAGCATTGTCATTACATCTCATATATAAAATTTCAGACATGATATGAAAATAAACAGTTCTTCTACTTGATTTACTATCTATAGAAAAACAGGGGCTGCTGCGCAAAATCGTTTATAAAAGATAAAAAATTAAGGTGTTATTTAACACTTACCTGGTGCCAGATATCTGAGAGTTAATAACAAGCGCTGGGCTGCAGGATTTGCCTGTCTCAGCTAAGCATTTTTTTTTTCTGAATGTGAGGCCTCACAAAAAAGAACAAAAGAAAATTCCTTGTTAATACTGTGAAATTCGTAAAAACCGTGGCTGTCCTCTAATTCCATCTCCTTCTCGAGCTTATTGAAAACCCTTTTCTGTTTTTCCATGATTTCAGCCACAATCGTTTCGGTTCCCTTTTCTCGTTTTCAATAGTTGTACGCCATGAAACGCGAAACTACGGAGGAACCAGAGAATTTATCCTCGTGCTCCATTTTGCACAAACTAGAAGACTTTGCGGTGTTGTTACTCAAACGAGAGGTATGGGAGATCTGGTGCTGCGGTGCTTTTCGTAGTTGAAACACCACGCCTGGTTGGGCACTCGGAAATAAGTCAGGTCCCAGACCAACACAAGGCCAGTTGAACCTCGCCTTAACACAAATTCTACTTGTCGGTTGGGATGGACGCTGGTCATCCTACTGCTAAGGGCATCTCTAATCTCTCGCAGTTTGTTTCTAGAGGAATGCCTCCATTTCTCCCTCCTTTTATCGCAAAGAGTAACTAAAGAGTATAACGTTTGTATGTATAAAACTTTGAAATAAGTGGTAATACGAAAAAAATACTAATGACAAAATACATGTTTGTATAAATATTTATGACAAAAATATAAGGTCACATGCGGACAAAATTCAACTGTGAAAGGCACATGTGAGGTCAGATAAAATCACACAAAATATAACGCACTTCAATTAATCTACTTGTTTAAATACTAGTACTAATGACCTGAACAGATATATTGAAATAAAGTAGAGAGGGAGGGGGGAATTGTGCAAGGAGGGGGTTTAAGTAGGTCGTCCTTCTATTTTTTGGTGAATATTTTTATGAAGAAAAAAAAAATATATATATATATATATTTATATATGTGCAACTGTTAACTTGGATCCGTCTCTCCACGAAATATTTTCGGAAAATACTCCGGAGACACATTAGACGTGATTTCTCCCTACCGCCTCTCTAGCAATGTCTTGCGCCATCCACGCACTATAGCTGCTCATAAATAAGGTATTTTTTATAGGTATAAGTAGCAAAAAGAGGCATTGAACAACAAATCTGTTCTATACTTATATTTTTTTCTTCCCCTCTACTACATTCCAAAAGGTGGTGTGATGTATGCTAACATAAACAAATCAGTTTTGCAAGAGTAATTTACGAAAATCAAAACAAGCGCACAGGGAGTTAAAGAGCCTTAATTGCTGTCGCCTCCTCCTCCCCCACCGTCGCCCTCCCCTCCCCACCATCGCCTCCTCCTTCATCACTAACGCCTACGATGTCACAAATGGCAGAACCGATGTCAACACCAGCAGGAATATCTCTCCCTTCGTCAGTTTCATCTGCCACGTAAAGAAAAAAACATTTTAAAAAAAATGTATTGACAGACTCTGAGAAGAATTATAAATATATATATATATATATATATATATATATTTTTTTTTTTTTTTTTTTTTTTTTTTTTTTCTTTTCTTTTTTTTTTTTTCTTTTCTTTTTTTCCAACGATCAACTCAATAAAATTGTGTCCATTCCCAGCTCAAAAACACCAAGTACCTCCAAACCTCCACATACAGGGATTACCTTGGCATGGTGTGGATGTTCATTCTTCAGTC
>NC_061840.1:21770411-21772911 GCF_019202785.1 Penaeus chinensis
GGCTCGAGCCAGCAGTCAGAGCGCAGGCATTTTTAAGACCGCCGCGACGGGGAATTGAACTTGGGACCACAAGGGCCGTAGTCCAGTGCGCTAACCACTGGACTATCGCGGCAGTCATGTATACACACATACACACACACACACATATATATATATTTATATATATATATACACACACACACACATATATATATATATATATATATATATATATATATATATATATATATAAACATACACACACACAGAGCGAGAGAGAGAGAGAGAGAGAGAGAGAGAGAGAGAGAGAGAGAGAGAGATAGAGAGGCAGACAGAGAAGAGACAGAAAGAAACAGAGAACAAGAGATGTTTAGATAGATAAATAGATATTTATTGTATATATAAATATTTCCATTAGCTGGGGTTAGAAAACAATCCCGGAGGATCGGGCTCCCCCGGTCCCTCCCTCCCTCCTTCCCTCCCCCGGTCCTTCCCTCCCCCGGTCTCTCCCTCCCTCCTTCCCTTCCCCGGTCCCTCCCTTCCTTCTTTCCCTCCCCCGGTCCTCCCTTCCTCCTTCCCTCCCCCGGTCCCTCCCTTCCTCATATATATATATATATATATATATATATATATATATATATATATATATATATATACATATATACACACACACACTGATTTCTTCGGGAAGAAATCGAGTTTTCTATATTTTTCGTATTTATTTAAAGTTAATTAATTAGTTTGCATAATGGGCATTGCGTTACCAAATACCAAGATGCTTGTAAATGGCTGATGTCTTTATTATAGGTTTAAGAACTTCTCTTTTAAAAGGATTTTTTTTTTTTAAAGTTATTATTTGTGTCCTTTGCTAATTTGTACACGATTTAATTCACTTTGTGACGAATATGTCATATAACATCGTGCATGCATTTTACTAATTGCAAGTGACAATTACACGCAACTTCTTTTTAATAATATTTAATACCACTCTTTTTAATTGGTCATGCTTTGACTTTCAGTTGCAAAGTTGAAAAGTTTGAACTACCTTTTGCATTAAGTGTACGTGACTGTACGAGAAATATATTTTTTCTTTTGAGA
This sequence comes from Penaeus chinensis, assembly GCF_019202785.1. Taxonomy (NCBI): domain Eukaryota; kingdom Metazoa; phylum Arthropoda; class Malacostraca; order Decapoda; family Penaeidae; genus Penaeus; species Penaeus chinensis. The sequence goes on from NC_061840.1 coordinate 21,771,489, forward strand.
AATCATTTTAGTATTTTTAAAGATAATGCTTTCTTTATGAATCATACTGTTCCTTTCGCGAAAACTAGAGCCTTGCTTATGACAAAGAGTAATCCGAGCCTTTCTAAAAACGAGTGTACTTTAGCAGGGAGTACAAGAGACAAGACTACCATAATGTTCTTCTCTGTGTCGGGTACAAAGTTTTGATAAAAAAAAAAAAAAAAAAAAAAAAAAAAAATGTAACATCCTTGAAGAATAATTTATCTCATTTACATTTACTCTGTGTGGTTATTTGGCTATTACCCGTTAAGACACATTCTGCATAATGTTATTTCTAAAAGCAAGCGTGTCAGTTATTTAGGACACATGTGATAGGATGTAATATAACGAGAGAAGTAAGAGGTCCTATTGCGTTTAGAGGGAAAATATTTAAAGACTATGACCTAAAATAAAATAATAATAAATCCCCCAGTAGCTGTCGAATGAGGTATACATTATCGTCCTTGCTATTGTCAGTGTCAGTGCCATCGTCATTATCGTTATAGTTATAGCAAAGGTAATATTAATGGCAATGGTGATAATAATGATATTGATGATGATGGCAATGATAGCGGAATTTTACTGAATAAATGGAAACAAATATCACAATAACAGAGAAAATGCGACAGGATATAGGCAATGATAAAAACAACAACATAAAAGAAAAGAAGTTTTACGAAAGAGAACAAAAATAAATAGGAGAAGGGACTATACCACCTTGCGTTCAAGAGGAAGAACAACAGTATTATTAAGAATGATAACAACAGAGAATAACACGAGAAACGCCGAGAAAGGAGAGGAGACCCTGCCTCCCAGAGTCCTAGCAGCAGAGGCGCCAACACCTGCTGCGGGAGAACCTAACGCAGTTTCCCCGCGAATTCGGAGGCGTCCTCGGACACTGCCGCCTATTTAGGAGCCTCGGGGAGCCGTAGGGAGAGTCTCGCAGTCACTGGCACTCCTTCTATGGTATTTCCTGGACGTCTAGATGGCACTGGGAGAAGTGGCACCGGGCAGCTGGCTTTGTTCCATGTATTTTCATTTTTGTGAGATATAACATTTATCATAATCAGCGTATTTTAGACATCGCATATAATATTATTTGCATAATAGAAAGTAGTTTTTTTTTTTATAATCAGTTTATATTAGACGCATTTTAATAAGATTGCATCTTATACAATTAATTGCAATCATCTTATTTACGGAGCTATAGGGGAACCGCCTCACATTCACCGGCGCCCTCGGTTGTTCCTTTGACGACTTTTGTTTTGTTTACTTTTATGCTGAACGATATCTTGGTGTGTTCCGTAGAATTCTGAGACGACCCTGGGGGAAGGGGCTCCGGATGTTTTTTTTCGGCCAAAAAATCTTTAGATAGTTTGGGGCTAATGTGAATATTCATGACAAC
>NC_061840.1:21777911-21795411 GCF_019202785.1 Penaeus chinensis
TTTTTCAGTGTATATGGGGAGACAGGTACATATGTCTTTGGTCTGAAAATGTTGGACATCTTTCCATTATATGAGCCATCATAGCGTGCTTCATTTTTAGCCATCATCGGCCCATGACTCAGTCTTGTGTGCCCGATTCTTAGTCTTCTACTTGTCGGTTGGGATGGACGCTGGTCACCCAACTGCCAAGGTCATCTGTAATCTCTCACAGTTTGTTTCTAGAGGAATGCCTCCATTGCTCCCTCCATTTACCGCGAAGACAACTTCTGATGCTGGATTTAAGGCGGTGTGTGGGAAAGAAAAAGAGCATTGCAGGGCTAAGCTGCAGCTGCCTTGGCCTTCCGATCAGCTCGTTCATTCCCACTGATACTAATATGCGCTTGCACCCAACAAAGAGGGATCTTTTTACACAATGACATCAGTGCAAGCCGATCTTGAACCTCTTACACCAATGGATGTGATGAAATTAAGCTCTTGATTGCTTGCAAGGCAATATATTACAATAGAAAATATCGAAGCAGTCTAATCAACTGCTGCAAGGATCTCATGTAACTATGCAATGAAGATCAAAGCTGCCGGAGAAAGACTGCCAACAGTCTTCCACCTGCTTACTGTTGCAAAGTCCTAACAAGAAATTTCTCCCTGACTTCTGATTCAGATCTCTTCCCTTTCCCAATTTAGACCAAATCCAGCTCGACTTGATTGGTCCAAGGGGGAGGTTGGGAGTTACAACAGTCAGAACCTTAGTGAGATTTAAATTAAGATCTCCAACACGATTCCTCATTCTCCTACCATAGGAACGGCTGTCCTCAAGGGGACTGAAAACCAATCTGGATGTAGGAGATCCCGGAATTCTTTGTAGTCTTGTATATATAGTAAATCAGGTTCATGTAGTCAAGGAGACGGTTCTGCACGCTCAACATACAGGGACTCCATAGGTGAAGCTCTGAAGCCCTAGTGCAGATTCTGAGAGTCCAATATCCGGAGAATAGAGACTTTTCTCCTTACCTTGTCTGGGACCCTGGGAAGGATTACGATTTCCATTCTTGCCCTTTGGAAGCTGGAAAGGTTCTAGAGTGACATATGACATTTCAGAGGGATTGGCCAAAAAATTGCGTTGGTCGTCAGGGAGAGAGCTAGTTCTTTGTAAATTTGTAGAAATCATAAATATTAGAAATCTTCATTTCCTTATCCATCCCCCACCATGAATTCCAATGAGGTGAAGCTATAGTTTGGGTTCAAAATGTCCCAACAGCTACAGGAGTCGTGAAGAAATATACTCAGTGCTGGTGACAGTCACGGGACCTTTGCAATACCAACTAGACAGTGCCTGCATGACCCTAGCTATGTTTGAGCAACCAATTGACTTGACCGGGCCTTGATCAAGCCACCCGTCTAACCAGAATAAAGGACCAGAGAGTTATGCAATATTGCTCAACCTCCAGGACTCTTGTCTCCTAGTAATACGAGATGCACGGCAAACGCACGTGGGAGAGTTCTTCCTGAGTCAAGATGGAATAAACCAAGGGTGGGTGTACCGTTTTCTCTCATAGTCCCTGGTGCACCTGGAAGTCATTTTGTCTCAACCCACTATCATATCTAAGATAGACTCACCCACTACCGTATCTAGGTTTGATTTACCCAATATATGCATGCGTGTGTGTGTGTGTGCATGAATGCACACACACACGATTTGTGTGTGCACTCGGACTTCCATATGTTGGGTAAATTAAACCTAAATACGATAGATATGATGGTGGGTTGAGAACCACCAAAAATGATTACATAAATAACAACTCCCCAGGGGAAGGATCATTGGTCAGCCACCCCAGTATAAAGACCCAATCCTACATGATGTCAACATGGCACATATATAATGATATATATATGTGTGTGTGTGTGTGTGCGTGTGTGTGTGTGTTTATAAATATATATATATGTATATATATATATATATATATGTGTATGTGTGTATATATATGTATAAATATAGGTATATATATGTACAAATATACACATATATATGTATATATATATACATACATACATATATATATGCTTATATATATAGATAGATATATAGATAAAAAAAAATATATATATAGGTGTACATAAGTATACACACACACAAATATATATACATATATATACATATATATATATATATATATATATATATATATATATATATATATATATATATATGCATGTATATATATACACATTTATATACATATGTATATATATACGTATATATATATATATATATATATATATATATATATATATATATATATATATGTATGTATATACATATGTATATATGTATATATATATACATATATATATATATATATATATATATATATATATATATATATATATATATTTATATATATATGGTGTGAGTACCTGGCAATGAGTGAGGGTGGTGTGCTAAAAATTACAAGTGAGAAGTGATCTATGAAAGTGCTACCTAAGATAGAAAGATTCGTGAATATATAGAACCTATATTCGAGCCAAAAATAGAAATAATAACTCATCCAAACGTCTCACAAGCCTCTAAATTTCAATATTGGTCATGCATACGTGGACCTTTTAAACTAAAAGGGATACCACAAAGTGCCATATAGGAATGCTAGGTCTCATCAACGCGCTAAATAAGTTTCATAAGGTCCCAATGTTCATCGAGAGTGCAAGAAAAAAATCGCCCCACCAGGAAAAGAATACTAAATTACGATACCATTACAAGCTGGCAATCATCACTCGTCCTCATACCCACAGGCCGCCGAGCAACTGCCAAATCGCACGGTTATTCCAGTTCAGTTTCCCCTCAAATAGATTCCCTACGAAAGAGCCAAACCGGCAGTATGTAAGTACAGTACATCACAATACATCAGGTTTAAACGGTTTAATGGTTACCTTTAAGCAACAAATATAATCAGATAAGATAAGCTATGCATTAACAAAGAGTAATTCAAGCGATGGCACCTCAATCGAGTGCCAGACGTTGACCCCGCGACCCGTAGCTGCGGTTGGCCGAGGGCGCAGGCCGGTCGGCTTAGCAAACACTAAGGAATGCGATACCTCTCCGAAAAAGCTGCCAGATACAAAATCACCTTTCTAACTCCCTCTAAACCCAAACCCCATCCTTACCCATTCCAACATCGTCCGAAATCTCCCTCTCCCATACCATCCACCTTCCCAAGCCCCAATGCTTCAAGCCTACAATTTATGCACATTATAATGCATGGGCTCATTATAATGGAGTGCGTATGTGCGCTCATGCAGACGCTGTTCAAACGTTTGTGCACGAGTATGAGTGCGTATACACAGTAGTGCGCTGATGTATGCAAAATTGCGTGCACGTATCCATATGTGTGTGTATGAAAGTGAAGCAATATATACATAGATATGTATATATGTCCATATATGGTATATATTCATATGGGTGTATGTATATTAAAGCATATGTATGTGCGAGTATGTGCATCTGTATGTACATATATGTTTCTGTGGAGGTGCGTATATATGTGTATAAGTATAAGTGTTTGTGTATATATGTGTATAAGTATATGTGGGTATATGTATGTATGTATATATATATATATATATATATATATATATATATATATATATATATACATGTGTGGGTAGTTATGTGTGTATGCGTATGTGTATGTATGTGTACGAGTATGTATGTATATGTGTATGTATGTGTACGTATATGTATGTGTATGTGTATGTATGTGTACGAGTATGTATGTATATGTGTATGTATGTGTACGAGTATGTATGTATATGTGTATGTATGTGTACGAGTATGTATGTATATGTGTATGTATGTGTACGAGTATGTATGTATATGTGTATGTATGTGTACGAGTATGTATGTATATGTGTATGTATGTGTACGAGTATGTATGTATATGTGTATGTATGTGTACGAGTATGTATGTATATGTGTATGTATGTGTACGAGTATGTATGTATATGTGTATGTATGTGTACGAGTATGTATGTATATGTGTATGTATGTGTACGAGTATGTATGTATATGTGTATGTATGTGTACGAGTATGTATGTATATGTGTATGTATGTGTACGAGTATGTATGTATATGTGTATGTATGTGTACGAGTATGTATGTATATGTGTATGTATGTGTACGAGTATGTATGTATATGTGTATGTATGTGTACGAGTATGTATGTATATGTGTATGTATGTGTACGAGTATGTATGTATATGTGTATGTATGTGTACGAGTATGTATGTATATGTGTATGTATGTGTACGAGTATGTATGTATATGTGTATGTATGTGTACGAGTATGTATGTATATGTGTATGTATGTGTACGAGTATGTATGTATATGTGTATGTATGTGTACGAGTATGTATGTATATGTGTATGTATGTGTACGAGTATGTATGTATATGTGTATGTATGTGTACGAGTATGTATGTATATGTGTATGTATGTGTACGAGTATGTATGTATATGTGTATGTATGTGTACGAGTATGTATGTATATGTGTATGTATGTGTACGAGTATGTATGTATATGTGTATGTATGTGTACGAGTATGTATGTATATGTGTATGTATGTGTACGAGTATGTATGTATATGTGTATGTATGTGTACGAGTATGTATGTATATGTGTATGTATGTGTACGAGTATGTATGTATATGTGTATGTATGTGTACGAGTATGTATGTATATGTGTATGTATGTGTACGAGTATGTATGTATATGTGTATGTATGTGTACGAGTATGTATGTATATGTGTATGTATGTGTACGAGTATGTATGTATATGTGTATGTATGTGTACGAGTATGTATGTATATGTGTATGTATGTGTACGAGTATGTATGTATATGTGTATGTATGTGTACGAGTATGTATGTATATGTGTATGTATGTGTACGAGTATGTATGTATATGTGTATGTATGTGTACGAGTATGTATGTATATGTGTATGTATGTGTACGAGTATGTATGTATATGTGTATGTATGTGTACGAGTATGTATGTATATGTGTATGTATGTGTACGAGTATGTATGTATATGTGTATGTATGTGTACGAGTATGTATGTATATGTGTATGTATGTGTACGAGTATGTATGTATATGTGTATGTATGTGTACGAGTATGTATGTATATGTGTATGTATGTGTACGAGTATGTATGTATATGTGTATGTATGTGTACGAGTATGTATGTATATGTGTATGTATGTGTACGAGTATGTATGTATATGTGTATGTATGTGTACGAGTATGTATGTATATGTGTATGTATGTGTACGAGTATGTATGTATATGTGTATGTATGTGTACGAGTATGTATGTATATGTGTATGTATGTGTACGAGTATGTATGTATATGTGTATGTATGTGTACGAGTATGTATGTATATGTGTATGTATGTGTACGAGTATGTATGTATATGTGTATGTATGTGTACGAGTATGTATGTATATGTGTATGTATGTGTACGAGTATGTATGTATATGTGTATGTATGTGTACGAGTATGTATGTATATGTGTATGTATGTGTACGAGTATGTATGTATATGTGTATGTATGTGTACGAGTATGTATGTATATGTGTATGTATGTGTACGAGTATGTATGTATATGTGTATGTATGTGTACGAGTATGTATGTATATGTGTATGTATGTGTACGAGTATGTATGTATATGTGTATGTATGTGTACGAGTATGTATGTATATGTGTATGTATGTGTACGAGTATGTATGTATATGTGTATGTATGTGTACGAGTATGTATGTATATGTGTATGTATGTGTACGAGTATGTATGTATATGTGTATGTATGTGTACGAGTATGTATGTATATGTGTATGTATGTGTACGAGTATGTATGTATATGTGTATGTATGTGTACGAGTATGTATGTATATGTGTATGTATGTGTACGAGTATGTATGTATATGTGTATGTATGTGTACGAGTATGTATGTATATGTGTATGTATGTGTACGAGTATGTATGTATATGTGTATGTATGTGTACGAGTATGTATGTATATGTGTATGTATGTGTACGAGTATGTATGTATATGTGTATGTATGTGTACGAGTATGTATGTATATGTGTATGTATGTGTACGAGTATGTATGTATATGTGTATGTATGTGTACGAGTATGTATGTATATGTGTATCACGGAATAGGCACTAGGAAAGAGAGGGGACAAATGCTAGTTGACTTTGCGGAGGCTCAATCACTCAATATCATGAATACATTCTTCGAAAAAAGACTAGAGCGGAAGTGGACATGGAAGTTGCCATCGGACATCAAAAACGAAATTGACTTCTTAATTTCAAATAGGAGTGATGGAGTAAAAATTGTGGAAGTTATTAATAAAGTAAATGTTGGCAGCGACCATAGGTTGGTCAGAGGCCAAATTTAATTATACCTCAGAAGGGAAAGGAATAGATTCATACGAAAACCGCAGCCAAACGTAGCTAACTTCAAGACAAAATTGACAGAATTTAGCATTAACATCCAAAACAGATATTCACTTCTCAACGACGAAGATCTCAACACTGACCAAATCAACAAACAGTTCAATGACATAATAAAGGAAGTTGCACTTGAAGTAGGCGATAAGAGCGTCAAACAAAGCTCCCTTAAGCTCTCGATAGAAACTAAAGAACTTGTGCAAAAACGTAGGGTCATGAGCATCTTCAAATAGGATAAAATAGAATTAGCTGGACTAAAAAAAACTATAAATAAAAAGAAGAGAGAAGATGCACGGAAATTCAATACTCAGATAATAAATGAAACAGTGATCTCAGGTACCAGCATGAAAACAGATAAAAGGAGACTTGGAATAGGGAGAAATCAAATATATGCAATAAAGAAACCAGACGGAGAAGTGACATATAGTAAGAATGAAATCATAAGAGTAGTGTAAAACTTTTACAGGGATCTATACAACGCAAATGAACAGCCACGGATAGAAGCGAACGCAGTAACTAGAAAAGTACCTAACATCACAACAGAAGAAATAAATAGTGCACTTAAAGGCATGAAAAGAGAGGAAAACACTAGGTGAAGACAGGTATTAGTATCGACCTTATAATAGACGCAAGAGAAATTGCAACAGTAAAACTAGACAATCTTTTTAACCAACGCCTTCTCAATGGGAAAAACTCCGAAAGCCTGGTAAAATGCAACAATTATTCTGATTCATAAAAAAGGGGACAGGAAGGATCTAAGAAACAACCGACCCTACAAACTGTCCACTAAAATCATCACAACTCGCATCTCTGACAGTCTGGATTCTAACCAGCCCAGAGAACAGGCAGGTTTCCGCAGTGGATTCTCAACGACAGAGCACATACACACGTTCACCCAAATAAGACAAAAAAATAAACGAATATAGGAAACCCCCGTGTATGGCATTCATCGATTACGAAAATGCATTTGACTGTACAAATACCAGCAGTACTAGAAGCTATTCGAAGACAGGGGAGTAGAGGAGGTATATAGTAAAATATTAGAAGAGATATACGAAGACGGGACAGCAGCCATCAAGCTCCACACAGAAACTGATAAAATCCCAATTGAGAAAGGTGGTAGGGCGATAGCATCTCACCAAAACTGTTTACAGCTTGACTCGAGGAAATATTCAAGAAGCTAGAATACACCGGAAAGGGTATCAAAATTGGGGACAAATGCCTAAACAATCTAAACTACAGACAAACACATCTCTCGAAGAGGAAATTAAGCGACGCATCAGTCTAGGCTGGACCGTCTTCGGCAGACACAGTAGCATACTAAGAGGCTCCTTGCCATTATGTTTTAAAAGAAGTCTTTAACCAATGCATCCTCCCAGCTATAACCTATGTATCAGAAACATAGACTACAAATTACTGGAGAAGAAAGTAATAAGTGCCTAGAGAGGGATGGAAAGGTTGATACTGGGAATTAGTCTAAGAGATCAGAAGATATACTCGGGAGCATCAAAAGGAAAAAATGGCAATGAGCAGGTCATATATGTCGGAGACAGGACAACAGATGGACAAAGAAAGTAACAGACTGGGTTATAGATAACAAAAAGAGGCCAAGACCTATGACAAGATAGCGCGACGAAATAACGAAATTTAGGGGCCAAGACTGGAAGTAAAAAATTCAAGACAGACAAAGATGTAAAAGATTAGGAGAGGCCAACGTCCTGCAGTGGATTGACTCAGGCTGATGATGATTATGATGATATATATATATATATATATATATATATATATATATATATATGTATATGTGTATATATATATATATATATATATATATATATATATATATATATATATATATAGAAGCGTGCATAGTTAGACAGACAGATACGTAGGTAGGTAGATATATGGATTGATAGATAGATATATAAACAGACAGATAGGGAGATATCGAGAGATAGACATATACGCACACCTGTCGTTACGGCCATCTAACTGTATTGATTTTCGCATGCTCTCGCATCTCACAACAGACAGTAGTTTTTCATTAGTGTCTAAAAATAAAAAGTTAAATCGTTCGCAACACTGGCATGTGCGAACGCTCAAACAAATTAATTGCATACATTACATCAATCAGCGTGCATATCATCGCTGTAATAAATCGGATACTGCATCTATGGGACAATGTGTGTATTTCCTCCTATGAATTCTGACGGACACGGATGGGGTACTTTGCCTCTCATTGTAAGGGATTTTAATTAAGTGATATCAATTGTGTGTTCTCCGCAGCTAAATGAATAACGTGAACTGAATATTGATATACAACAATGGTAATAGTGATTATTTTTATGACGATAATATAACTGACGATGATGATTATTACGGAAATTGTGGGATTATAAAGGAAATAATCGTAGTATATTAATAGTGAGGGAATAAAGATTGTGATGATAACGATATTGATAATAAAGATTCAAATTATCATTGTAATTATATTTGATTTTGCTCCTGCTCTGTTTCCTTCCACCTATTCCAATTTATATACTTTTCATTATTCTAATAACCATTATCTGTTGTCGTCATTATAACTATTATTAGTATCATTATTACTGTTGTCGTTTACATTGCTCTTATTATTACAGCCACCATCATCATCACCTATATAGCATTACAGCAACAACTGGCAATAGTAATCTGAAAACAATAGCGATTATCACTAGTGATATGCAAGCTTATGAGGGAAATCGGTATTCTAATTAAAAAAAAAGAAAAAAAAAATATGCTTGTGAAACTTGCTAAGGCTTTGATAGGTTACACTGTACTTTCAGTGAACTGGAGGACTTTTGTGTAAATATCTCGCGATTTATTAATGAAATAGCTGTCCTTCAAATTCGAAAAACCTCAAAAGGAACTATGCAACGAAGATCTCGGGTAAAAAATAATAATGATTATAATAATGAAAATAATCATGTTGAAGTCGATGATGATAATGATGACATTAATGATAATGACGATGAGTATGATGATACTGATGAAAATGATTGATGAGGATAATGATAGTAATGAAGATAATGATAATGATGATAAGGATGATGATAATGGTGATATGCTCGTAATATAATACCAGACACCGAAGTTCTCGAAATGGAACATCATTTTCTCTTTTCCGAAGGAAATACGAAAAGAAAAGGCAGAATGGTTCTTTTTTTATTACAGAGCCGGAGCAAGCCGCTGACCAGGCGATTTCTCACGAAAATTACCCCTTTTACGATGAGAAGTGAAAGTAGCCTCAAGCTAGAGTATAGTTTGCTCCGGAGTAGAGTGCGACAAGGGAATAAAGATGGTAAAAAAGCAAAATGAACAATCAAATGTAAAGATGAAAAAGAGGTAAATAAAGGTGAATAAATGATAACGATAAAGTTCACTAATTATAAGCTGAGGAATGCTGTTGGCCGGCCGATGCATTGGCCCAAAACGGCTAACCTGGAGAAGGAGCCGAGTTCAGCCACAAGCCGGAATATCGGCTGCTCGAGAGAGGCAAGCGCGCGACGACCACCTAGAGGTGTCCACTAAACGGGGCTATCCTACCGAACCTGTTTTTGTGCTTGCTCGTTTGTTCGTTTTGTTAGGTAGTTCGAGTGTGCTCCTTCATCGCCCGCCGTACAATTTTGTATATCTTTCACATAAACTGGTTGCCAATGGTCGATTGGCAATGCTGTTTCATGAAATGAATTGTCATGAAGATGGACTGTGATAAATCAAAAATAACCATAATATATGTTTCAAACCAATCCCTCATCCTTGTTTGTACGGACAGTAAAAAATTTCAATATTCAAAATTATCATATTTCTAATACAAATAATATTTATTATAACTGAAAACAATCGAGTACAACTACAAATATCAACAACGGAAATGCAATCAATGCAATGAATAACGATGACTAAAGAAAACCCATAGTACCAAACCGGAAGCCTGGAAAGAGGTCATCACGAGAGAAAAAATGAAAAACGCAAATCACCGAGAACAGAATTAATGGCGTCGCGGCAGCAGCGTGCGGGGACTTCCCTTCGACGAGAAAGCTGCCTTTGGGAATGTTGGCTCATAAGCCGTGAGTTATTTCCCTCCTTTGGTGCCGCTGTTCGAACCCAAAGCCATGACTTGGGCCGAGAATTCGAATGTGTGTCGCATTATTTTCCATTAAGCCCAGTCCGTTTCCCTACACGAACTAAAGAACGTGTAATGGTAATAATTAATATGCAGTGGAAGGAGCAGGGGCAACAGGAACAGCACAGTTGTAGTAGTAATGGTGGTGAAAGCGGCAGTATTAATATCAGTAATACAAGTAATCCTGTATATAATGGTTTGATTAGCATTTTACTCCATGTTCAACCCTGCGTTCATGTCACAGAAACTCCTTAGCTTTACTTTTTCTAGTGAACGGCACCTGACTGCAAATGCTTCATTACAGATACTAGGGTCTGAGGAGGTGGGTTCATACATAGAGCGGAGATTTGTTTACAAAGTCATTGATGGCGACAAACCCGAATATACCCGTGTTCTCAATGTAATATTTTTTGAGGGGATAGTAAAGAACTCTGTCAACCATGATCAAAGCTACATTAAGGGTAAAACACATGCTTGCATGATATGTGCAAAATAGAAATAAGTGTAAAAAATGAACATGATAGATTTTCGAAAGGTAGATCAAAGTAGTGTAACTTGTTTATCTGGCTTAATCGTTTCCTTGTTAGCTAAGGGAAAATGATGTTGGGCTGCTCGACATTCAACCGCAGCAGATATTGAGTTTTTGTGTGCTACTATACTGCACACTCCTTTTAGTGAGTCGTGTGGCATGGTTGGTTTAGTACTGGCCCTCCGGACTCATACCCGGAGTGACCTAGGTTCGAGGCCAGGTCAGGGAGGATTGTTATACATCTATATCAATGCGGTATTGCATTATTCCATCTTTCATATATATATATACCTCAGAATCTAACTTCGGTTTCTAGCTAGTTAGATCCTAGATGCACACTCCTTTTAGTGGGTCGTGTGGCATGGTTGGTTTAGTACTGGCCCTCCGGTCTCATATATATATATATATATATATATATACATATATATATATTAATATATATACATATATATATATATATATATATATATATATATATATATATAACTGCCGCGGTGGTTCAGTGGCTAGAGCATAGGACTCCGACCCTCGTGGTCCCGAGTTCAATTCTCCGCCACGGAAGCTGTAATAAAATGCTTGCGTTCCGACTGTTAGCTCGAGCTTGATCTCACGACGAGAAAATGACATATCGGAAGTCGCCGCCGTGGTATAAGTGGTAGCGCGCTGAACCTCGATTGGTTACGAAGGGCATCCAATCAGGTAAGGTTGCCAATGGACCTCTTAATAATAAAGAAAATTTATGAGTGCCATTTACATTGAATAAAAGGACATCGAGAAAAAGTAATTTACCTGAATCTTCCCATCCTACTTTAAGATTAATAGTACGCGCGACGTGTTGAGTTTTCCGAAAAAAAATCATGGAAGTCTGAACGGTTCACTTGCCACAGAGAAAAAAAATATCATCAACATAACGAAACCAAATCGTGTCGGGAGGGCGAATAGACGAAAGGAGTTCTGATTCAAACATCTCCATATATAGATTCGCAAGGACCAAGCTTAAGCTACTTCCCATTGCGATTCCGTTGAAAAGGCCTAACTTTAATTTGAGTGCTGTTCAATGGGGCTTGGATGACCTTACCTTATCGTTAATTAGCAAAGCCTTCCCTAGACACGAGATTGACCCTGCTCTTGAGACCTGATTCAGCTTTTGTTCGTTCTGTCTCTCAACCACTATATATTCTTGTCTAAGTTCCCTCCTTGTATCCAATTTGGTATATCATTCGTCTGCAGAGGAACTCGTGAAGAGTTCGAAACGTTACGATTCAATTTAATTTCTTACTGTGGCTATTTTCCTTTAACATATATGTTTGTTCAACAACCATTTATTCCACTACAGGATCTAGGCCTCTCCCACTTTGTGTACACGTCACTGTGTTTGTGTCAAAAATATATGTATGTATATGTGTATATATATAAATATATATATATATATATATATATATATATATATATACATATTGCTAACTTTCGCGCTTCAAGGCGTCGTGTGACTTGCAAAGACAAGTTGCTCCTTCCAGGTGCCACGGAAACATTCCAGCTAAATGAAACGTCCGGGTCCGAACTTAACAATCTGAAATTTCAGTGGTAAATATATGATTTACTAGCAAACAAACCCACACATACTAACTATCAAATCAACAAACAAAAACACACACACGCATGAGCACATACATATATAGCATGACGCATGATGGAAAATTGTGTTTTCACCCTATCTATGACTACCTTGCGATATCGGCCGTGGGACTGGAAGCATATTGCGAGACACGGTAGCCTTTGGCGTTAATTTGTTGCGATGAAGAAAGTGTGTGTTTCATCTCTCTCCATATATATATATATATATATATATATATATATATATATATGTGCGTGTGTGTGTATGTGTGTGTGTGTATGTGTGTGTGTGTGTGTGTGTGTGTGTGTGTGTGTGTGTGTGTGTGTGTGTGTGTGTGTGTGTGTGTGTGTGTGTTTGTGTGTGTGTGCGTCTGTGTGTGTGTGAGCTAATATCCTAATATATATATATATATATATATATATATATATATATATATATATGCATACACACACACACACACACATATAACTTCTATGGGCTTTCTTCCCATATCTTCTGCGGGGTCGCCGGTGCGGTGTTCCGCATCTCTCTCTCTCTCTCTCTCTCTCTCTCTCTCTCTCTCTCTCTCTCTCTCTCTCTCTCTCTCTCTCTATATATATATATATATATATATATATATATATATATATATATATATAAATGTCTTGTTACCCACTTACGCTCAAGGTGACCGGGACTAATAGACAACCGGAGCACAGCAATTCTTGAGGACAAAGGCTTTTGTCTCTTGCATTACCAGCTCTAGATGCCACGCCTAGAAATAGGGGAAAAAGGTCTTGGCTCAGTATAAGTCTCAACACAGACTGCTAGGGCTAAGAGTAACCCTGTTTTTTCGATGCTCTTGAAAACTTGCCTCGAAGGCTTTAGTACTTACTACTTCTATCATAGGTGATTGATTCAGACCCGCAAAGAGAACAAAGAGCTCGTAGCGGAGATCGGTAGTTTTTCGGATAATTTTTATTATTATTATTATTTTATTTTTTTTGTGGAACTTTCAGGGAAATAGCATTACCATTTACTTTTGTCATTTTATAGAATGTCTTGCAAAACTACCTATTTTAATAATAAAATACACACACACATATGTATTATATATATATATATATATATATATATATATATATATATATAAATAGATTATCAATTAAAATTATGATTTTTATTTTCTAAAAAAAACACAATTTATCTTTAGTATAAATCCATTGAAGGGAATGCAAACACACACGCAGGCGTGAGTGTGTGTTTGAGGATAGTGGTGCGTGCGTGCAGAGGTGCACGCGCGCCATAAAAAGACCTGAAGAAGGACTGGCAGCCCCTTCCCCGCCTGTCCCACGGGCGGTGAATGGGGGCCGCTGTGCGTGAGCGAGGAAGCAGCTTGGGCTGGATATTAGCCAGCGGCAAGACAATGCTATCGCAACCGCTGCGGAGGCAGCCTACACGACTTTTTTTATCTCCCGCTTATAGGACTAATGGCGCGCGTTAATCACGTTTGCCGGAGCGATAACACTATTTTCTTCCTCGGGAAACAAGGACGAATGGGGCAAGAACAAAAGCCGCGGTGGTCGGCGAAGGCATTACCGGAATCAGAGCTCTTGGCCAGAAGCCTCGTGCGCGGCCGGCGTTATTAGATCAAGCAACGGTTCCTCTCATGAAACAGGAATTCATGTTGCTGAAGGCATTTGTGTCAGTTATACGGGCGGAACGACGACGTTAATGGGATAACAAGGATAAAAAGTGGCACTCATTTTTGTTTTTATTATGATAAGAATATGAATATAAGAAATGTATTAATGGGTAATATAGAAAACAAACAAACAACTGGAATGGTAACTACAACGACAACAGTCGTTATATATCAAGTCGTTTACAGCACACCCTATTCAGAACGAGCTCTGGTTCATGGAAAGCTCTTCGTTTACGCTCGCGTCTAAGAAAGCGCAATTGGAGCCTAGCTCAACTTTTATGCTCCAAATAAACGGCCGATTCATTACAGACGCGAAAAGTGTTTTAACCTGAGGAGAGACTCATCAGGCGGGTCTTCTCTGCTGCGGAAACTCCCGCCGCGACAGACTGAGAACGAAGGCCTTTAAAGCTTGCCTCAGTCCAATTAGGCGTTTTAGTGCATGTCACGGGGAGGCTGCAGCCGCCTCACGATTCTGCGAACCGGGAGCCTAATATTTTGCAATTTCCCTTGGTTGATCCATTTTAATTCGTTTTATTTATTTGTTTATTTATTTTTTGGTTTGACTCGTTTTGTAGCGGAAAGTCCGTGCTCCTGGATGTCATTTGCTTTCGTTTATTGGTCGTCTTGTGTTGCTTCTTTCATTACCTCTCTCTCTGTCTATCTATCTAGTATATATCCATCTATTTTGTCCGCACGCGCGCGCGCGTGTACGTGTGTACAGGCATTTCTATGCAAATATATATACATTCATACATATATATATGCATATTTATGTGAATATATATACATATATATATATATATATATATATGTATATATATGTATATACACATTTATACATATATGTATATACTTACATGTGTGTGTGTATATATGTATAGATATATATATACACACATAGATAGGTATATGCACACGCATCTCATTTCGAGTAGATTTTCCTTTATGTTTCACTTAACGTTTGACTTTGATTGCCACCATAAAGAATTTATCTTTGTTTTTGTAAGTCTCGTTTTTCCATTCGCTCTGTCTGCTTCTCGCACTCATGGACCTTTTTGTTATGTTTTTTTTTTTGTTGTTTTTTTTTTGTTTTTGTGCCGGAATTACAGTATTGATTACCATTTCATTGCTTTAACATTAACTTGACCATTATTGTTGTTTTCTTGTATTCTTTACTGGATCCGCTATTGTCCCAAATATGTTTATGTTTGTTATTATCATTATTATCATTGTTATTATTATTATAATAATAATTATTATTATTATTAGCATCACTATTATTATCATTATCCTTATCATTAACATTATTATTAGCACTATCACCTTCATTATCAACATCCTTATTATCATTATTATTGTTGTTATTATTATTTTTATCATTATTCTTTTTAATTTCTATTATTGTTATAATCATCATCATTATCACTAATATTGTTATTATTATCATTATTATTTTATATATATTTTTTTTACTGTTATCGTGATTATTACTATCATTGGTATTGTTATCATTATCATTCTATGTAATTGCTATCATTGTTATCATTATTATTATTATCATTCATCTTTTTATTGTTATTGGTACTATCAATATTGCTATTATCATCATCATCATTATTACTATTTTCATTATTATCATGTTTATTATTATTCCTATTATTGTTACTTGTTTACTATCCTTTTAATTATTGTTATTATTATTATTTGCTCTAATGGTTATCGCTGTTATTGCATTTTCATTATAATTACTATTGTTATTATTATTATAATTATTACTATTATTATCATTATTATTATTATTATCATTATCATTACAATAGTCCATATTATCATTATCATCATAATTATAATAATTATTATTATTATTATTATTATTATTATTATTATTATCATTATAACCCTTGGCTCATTAATTACTAACAACCTCATTTATTATATCGAGGCGAAGGCGATACAGCAACACCAGACTAAAAAAGGTTATAACCACAGGCCTCTTGAGGCGCTGTTCGTGGATCAGAGCGGAAAGAGTGATGGCCCGCACTTTGGCAGATTTATTTACGTTCTTGTGGATTCCTGCGTCTTTCCCCGAGTCATTTTTCTTCCCGACTGTTGAACTGGCGAGAGTTTACACGTTGGGAATTTCTTCGTCGCCGTCTCCAGCCGTCTCTTCTGCGCCTTCTACGGGAGAGAAACATCGGCCTTACGACAAGCAAGAATAATTCTCCATCTGATTTAAACCGTGCCCCGAGAAATAAAAGTCTCCGTTGGAACACATGCACATATTTTTCTCTGGCGCGGCAGTTTTGTCAGCGCGAAACGTTCACAGAGGGGATAAAACGGTTGACACAAGAGATGCGAATCGGCCAAGAGTAACACGCGCGCGACAGCAGAGGACAGCGCCTCCTTGAACCGACGGGGAAATATTTCGAAACTGCCTATTTGATGGACCGAAAAATTCCCTTTGTCAGGTTACTTTCTCTTTTTTTCTTCTTTGTTCTTTACTTTTTATTTTTCGCGAATCTTTTCATTTCACTTTTTTCAAAGCTTTTTACTTTCAGCACGTGAACAAGAGCCGACATTTTTCTTTTATTGCTTATTAGCGTCCATGTCCTCTTGTGCTCCAAGGGTGTCCAGAGTACACACGCTGTCTGGGCGAGACGAGAAAGAAAGGTAAAGAAAAGAGTAGAGGGAGAGGTTGAAGAAGAGAGAACAGGGAGAGTGGAGGATGGGAGAACAGGGGGAGCGATGGAAGGGAGACGAAAAAGAATGGAGGTAAGGAGAGTGAGGGACAACGGATGGAATTTAAAATGAAGGAATGGAAAAGAAAAAGAGAATGATGGCGAGAGAAGGAAACTGGGAGAGGGAGGGCGAAAGGAAGCGAGAAGAGGAGGAATGGAGGAAGGCGAATAAAGAGAAATGAAAGAAAGGGCTTGCAGGATAACACAGTGAAGGAGAGGAAGAAAAACGAAAAGTAAGAGGAAATGAGCGAGAAGGAAA
>NC_061840.1:21820411-21825411 GCF_019202785.1 Penaeus chinensis
GTACAAGAAAAATAAGTAAAAAATAAGGCAGTGAGAAGATACGTGCTGTATGAGAATTATGAACTGATACAGGACTGATAGACACATACGACAATTTTGGGTTTTGAGGAAATGGCCACTTGCAACAAGTTTCGTAATTCATCAAAAAGTGTTGCACACACATATATATGTATGTGTACATATATGAATATGTGTATTCATACATATACATATGTGAACATATATATTATATGTATATATGTGTATTCATGTATGTATATGTGTTTCTGTGTGTGTGTGTGTGTGTGTGTGTGCGTGTGTGTGTGTGTGTGTGTGTGTGTGTATGTGTGTGTGTGTGTTTGTGTGTGTGTGTGCGTGTGTGTGTGTGCGTACGTGCGTGCGTGTGTGTGTGTGTGTGTGTGTGCGCGTGTGTGTGTGTGTGTGTATGTGTGTGTGTGAATGTGTGTATGTATGTGTATATTTATATACATAAAAATGTATACATCTATATATCTATTTATTTATCTATCTATCCGTTTAGCTATATATAGACACATACACACATACACGTATAGATGTTACACCCAAACACACACACACGCACACACACACACACACACACACACACACACACACACACACACACACAGACATATATATATATATATATATATATATATATATATATATATATATATATATCTATATATATATATATATATATATATATATAAGTTGCCTTTAAATTACCTCTGAATTACCAAATTGTTGGTTGAGTGCATAAGTTCTACGAGTGAAGCTGAAAGTGAGCAGTTTATACCTGTGAATTGCTTTTAAAGTCCCCTTTAATTATCGCACTGATGTATGAGTGCATAAGTTCTACGAGTGCAAATGAGGGGGGGGGGGGGGTTTGGTTTGCGAAGTTCTAGCTTCGCCCGGGCCTTCTAGATATGGCCCGGCCTGTGTCAGCTTTTTTTACGGCTGTCTCATTGAGTTGTCTGACACTCGGTGCTTACCGTGGCGGCGGGATTGCCAGCAAGCGCTCCTGCCGCCATGGTGTAAGCATTTCGCATAGCCTCTTTACCAGCACGGCGGCTGTTGTGGGCGGTCCATGTCTCAGGAATTGTGTATGGTTACAATTTTCTAGGTAGTGGACTAGTGTGGCGTTCGGCTCGCCGCAGTGCTTGCAGCACCATTCATCGCGTTCGATTGTTGGGATAATCTGCCATGCACAGTGGTAACCTAGGCGCATTCTGTGAAGAATGACTTCGGTACCTCTGTTGCTTACTTCAGAGAGTGCCAGTGGTTCAGAGCCTGTGGCGTCTGAGTACCAGCTGGCCGAGGGGGAGGTTCTCGTTTCCTCTCTGTGGAGCTGCCGTAGGAAGGTACGACCGACCAAGGCACACTTCTCCATAAGTAATTTTCGGCTCGGTTTTATCGTCATGGGATTTGGGGGCATACCCCTGCCAGCGGCAGCTAGTCTGTCAGCAAGCTCGTTCCCTCTGATGCCGATGTGGCTTGGGACCCAATTGATGATAATTCTTCTACCCTGAGCAAGAATTCTCTGTGCCATTGTGAGAACCGTGGTCAGTAGGTAGATGTTGTCTGTGGGTGAGCTGTGCTGAAGACAGTCAATGGCTGCCCTGGAGTCTGTGTGTATGACCACGTGTCCTTCCCTTAGGGACGCGTGGCCTAGGGCTCCCATGATTGCAACTGCCTCTGCCTGTAGCGAGGAGGCGTTGTCTGTTACCCTCATGGATCGCGTGGCATCCCTAGCTGCAAAGCCGGCGCCTGCAGTGTGGCTCAAGGGATCGACCGATCCATCCGTGTAGTATGTTCTACTACCCGGAGGAGTGATGGCTGCAATGACCCTGTGGGCTTCTGCCTTTAGGCTAGGCATGGGGTATAGGCTCTTTTTCATTGACAGGTTCATTATGTTGAACTCTATCAGGCTCAGTGCCCACGGCGGGGCTTCGGCAAAGTCGGGGTGGGGGGAGTCCATGCCCTTAGCAAGAAGCTGTTCTTTGAGCTGATGGCGTATCAACACCCTGGCTGTATGAGACAGCCAGGAGTTGTTTGCAACGAGCTCGTTGTCTTGTTCGAGGCATCTGACTAATTTTTGTCTTAGGCTTGTGTTCCTGGGAGCCTGGATGACCTTTGACAGAAATTGTGTTGCCGTTAGATCGATTCGTGAGTCCAGGGGGAGAAGGTTTGCCTCCATCAGGAGGTTGAGGACCTTCGTCCACCTCGGGGCACCCAGAATGATCCTGGCAGCTTCATTTTGGACTGTTTCTAATTTGTCTGTGTGCTTTTTCTTTGCAGCAATTAGAGCGACTGAGGCATAGTCCACAATGGGCCGGACAGCATGTACATAGAATGATCTTAGTACTTTGTGTCTGGCCCCTATGCGTCTCCCAGTCATTGCTCTCATGACAGACAGTCTTGCTTTGGTTCGGTCAACCAGGTACTGGACCTCCTTATGGAAGGAGAGGGTCCGGTCTATCCTTACCCCAAGGTATAGGTAGTCCTTGACCCATTCTAATTCCACTCCCTGGATTTTCAGTCTTGTGCCTCGAACTCTCTGTCTTAAAGCCATGGCTTTGGATTTGGCAGCAGAGATCTTTAGTCCCGTCCTACAACACTCCTCTGACACGAGGTCCAGACAACGCTGGGCTTTATTCTGGCTGCGTGGTCCAGTGGAGGTGATAGCGAGATCGTCTGCATACGAGATGATCTGGCACCCCACTGGGAGGTTTATGTTGAGGATACAGGACATTAAAGTGTTGAATAGGGCTGGACTGAGAATCCCACCCTGTGGCGTTCCATTTTCGAGCGGCATGTGCTGCGATAGGTGACCCTGGAATTTGACATTGGCAGTCCTGTTCCTGAAGTAGTCACCTATCCAAGCCAAGAGCTTTCCTCTGATTCCCTTCTGGATCAGGCTTTCCTGAATGGCAAGCGGACTTGCCAGTTCAAAAGCCTTCTCCAGGTCAAGGAATACCACCACAGCTGGGCCCTTGCTGATTGTGCTTAAGAGCGTGGCTAAGCTGTGTGCTGTGCCCATGCCCCTTGTGAACCCGTGAAGGTGTTCGTGCGGGGGTCCCGTTTTCCATTGAAGCCGGTTTAGTACCATCCTCTCAGCCGTCTTGGCCAGGCAGCTGAGCAGAGAGATGGGGCGGTACTTCCCCGGCTCCTTTGGTTTTGGGACGGGAACTATGGTAGCCCTCTTCCAACTCTGGGGTAGAGTGGAAGTTTCCCAGGACTTGTTGATGAGTTGCAAGAGTGCACGCTCACCTGCTAGTCCTAGGTGGGAGATAATGGGGTACGAGATCCCATCAGAGCCCGGGGCTGTGTTGGAACTGGTTTTATAGGCTTTCCTTAGTTCCCTCAGAGAAAAGATAACGTCTGAGTTATCGGGTTCGGCTGCCCTTTCTCTGATCTGAGCGTGTCTGTCTGGCTGTAGACGCTCTTGTCTTGCCCTCAGCTCGGCTGGCAGACTGTTGCTGCTCGTTCTCGCAGAGAACTCGTGCGCCAGTCTGTTAGCCTCTGCTTGGGGGTCGTGATGGGTGCACCTCGGGGCTGAGCGGCTGGTAGCTCGCTTGACCCGTTGCCACAGCTCTGAAAGGGTGGTTTGGTGGTCGAAGGACTCACACCATTCCAGCCACTTTTCCTGCCTGACTCTGTTGGCAGTTTCCTTGGCATCCGTGACAGCTTCCCTTAGGAGGGATAGGTTGTCAGGGGTTCTTTGCCTTCGGAATAGTTTTCGGCACATGTTCACCCTGTGGTTGACCTCCCTGATCTCGTCATTGAAGTACCAGGCGTCTTTGTGACTTCTGGACCCAGGCCGAGTTTTGGGTATGGTCTGTGAGGCTGCTTCATTAATGGCGTTTAGCAGGCTGGCTTCGAGCACTTCCACATTTTCGCTTTGTGGGGGATTGTTGCATCTCAGACAGAGGGCCAAGGCGTTTTGAAACGCCTGCCAGTTGGCCTTGTCTGTTTTCCATCTTGGATTTGGTCTTAGGATTTCGGCTGGGCCAGCATCCATGAGGGTAGTTATAGTGCCGTAATGGTCACTTGTGACGGTCTCATCGACACACCAGCCAATCCTCCCCACCAGAGTCGCAGTGGCCAGGGTGAGGTCTAGGACCCCTCCTCTGACATGCGTTGGCTCTTGGGTGTTGAGGAGAGCGATCTCAGGGAATGTCTCTAGCACGTCGGCTATGTGATAGCCGGCCGCATCCGGTGCCCGGCAGGGAGCCAGGATGGGGTGGTGTGCATTGAAGTCTCCCCCTATGATCACTCGGTCGTGTGCAGCAGAAGCACAGACCTGGCTAATGTCTAAGCTTTTACAGCGTGGCCGGCTGTACACATTGTACAGTTTGAGGGGCCCCCCGGCCAGGTGAACCTCGACGGCAAGGGATTCAACATCATCTCCACAGTGCGATGCATCGGCTATTGCGGAGCAGGGGATTGTTGCTCTCACAAGGGTGATCAAGCCTCTCTTGCCAGGTGTTCGTGGCAGTGTGAAGGCATGGTACCCTGAGAAGCGAACAGTGTCCACTGTTAATGTCTCCTGGAGCATGACAATGTCAATGTTCCTTGATCGCACTACTGCTTGGAGAAAAGCGTTCTTTGCAGAGAAGCTATTGATGTTCCACTGTAGGATGCTTAGATGGTGTGTCATGATGTTACTCAGTGATAGTTACATCAGAGACATCGTCGGAGTCTGACAACTCCATTGCGAGGTCCTCGCTAGTTGAGGGCTCCTCGTCTGTTGTCAGGCTATCCTTGGGTCCACTGGGGGGTGGAGAGCCTTTGGTAGCTCTGACTTTGGTTGGTTCGGCTTTTCTCTCAGGCTTTTTCTTGGCTGGCCTTGCTGGCCTTGCCTGGGAGTGCAAATGAAAGCGAGCAGTTCATACTTGTGAATTGCTATACTGGGTTTTTCACACCTCTTGTTTTCAACAGTGATTAAGAATTAAGGTGTGCACGCCACCGTAGAGCAGAGCTGGAGATTTTATCAT
>NC_061840.1:21850411-21852911 GCF_019202785.1 Penaeus chinensis
AAGAGTAAAAAGGAAAAAAATGAAAGGAAAGGTAAAAAAAATCCGCAAATTTACGATGACGCGCGGGATCCTTAGACTTAACTCAGACATTCAGACCAAATGGCTTTTCTGTCCGACATTTTCTCATTCCACAAGTCCAGTCTTGCGCTTTCCCATTGGAGAGACATTCCGCAAAATCTCTCATCCATCTCGCTGCTCTGTTTCTGAAGCTTTGCTCGTCCTTCTGTTTCCTTCTTTCCGTCCTCGGCTGTTCGTTACATCCATCATGTGTTGTGTGGTCGTCATTATTCTCGCTGTCTCCGGTTTTATTGCCTTTCTCTCGTTCCGCTTTCTTATTTCTCGCTCTACTTTTCTCCTACTTCATTTCTCATCCTTCTTTATCTTTTGCTCGCGACTTCATTCTTTCGTCTTTGTTTTTCTTTTAGTCTTTAGCATCTTTCTTCTCTTTTTTTTTCACTGACCTCAAGCTCACTCTCCCTTATCCCTTTTCCGGCTTTATGCTTTCCGTCCTTCTCTCCTTCTCACCTACCCTGTTATTTGTTCTTCTTTTCTTTTCAACTTCTTTTTCTTCCTTTTTTTCTATTTCCGTCTTTCTCTCTTCTTCGTCCCCTATTCTACCGTCTCTCTCTCACTCTTCTCCTTATCTTCCCTCTCATTCTTCTCTTTCCCGTCCTTTGCTCCATCCCTTCCTCTCCCTCTGTTCTCCATCCTTCTCCTCCCATTCTCACCACAAAATGGATTCGTCCGTCTGTCCTCCGCCTTCCGTTCCCATGCTTCCTCTGCCAAGCACTGAGACGCGGCGATGAGGGGGGGGGGCGGTGCGGGGGGGTAGGGGATAGGGGGGATGATGAGTGTGGGGAGGGAGATGAGGGAGGGACGAGATGGTGGGGTTGGAAAGAGGTGGTGAGGATGAGGGTGGGAGGGAAGGAGGGACGAAGGAGGTGAGGGAGGAAGTGGGTGGGAGGATGGGGATGGGGATAAGGGTGGGAGTGGGGGGGAGCGATATGGGACGGTTGGGGTGGAGTTGTGAGCGAAGGTGAGGCTGGGTATGAGGATAATGAGGAAGACAGGGGGGAGGTCGGAGGTATCAGAGAGGAGGGGGGGAGGAGAGAGAAGTGTAATGGGGAGGGTGGAAGGAGAGCGAGGGGGAGGGTACATGTAATTGAGTGCGTGTGCTGGGGGGTGGTGGGTGCATGAGACACAATACATCGGCTGCGTGAGGAGGAGACTGCAGTTGTTTCTAAGACCCACAAGTGTTTTCTTTCTTTTTTCGTTTTCTCTTCTTGTTTTCTCTCCGGCATTCTTTTAACAGCAGGGTGCACGTGAGGAGGCATAATTACACCGGGGGAAAATTAGTATCTTAATTATCATTTGCACCCGCCCGCAAGGAACATTGTGCGGAATATTTTGGCTACACAATCAGCGAGAAGGGGGTGGGTATGAGGAGGGGAAAGGGGTAAGGGGGGATATCCTAGCACCGCGCCATGCCCGGTGACGATCCTTCGCTCTCAGAAACGCGAATTAAGGTCCGCGAAACGAGCGAATTCGCTTGCATTTGCGAGATGAAATTTCCCGCGGCGGCGAACCTCCCTCCTTGTTGCCGCCACTCCTGTATTCGCGCTTGCGATCCGGAGCTTCGTCTCGGCTTCGCGGATCGGTCGCCGTTTCCCGCGATTTAGTATTTCTCTGATGGGTTTCCGATAGAAAAGGACGCCGAGGTTTCCGGATGAATTTTCGCCGTTATAAGTTTCTTTCATGAATGTATCCTTGAGTCGTAATTTTACAAAAGGAAAAGGAATTGAATTTAAAAGGTATATACTTCTTTCCCGAATTTCCAAAAATGAAAACATTTGTAATTTTGTAGTTTGAATAGTATATATATATATATATATATATGTATGTATATATATATTTATTTTGTTGCCTATTACTACTACAAATAATAACAATAACTTTTATGATTACCATTCGTATTCGTAGTAGTAATGTAAGCAACTGCAAAAATGATAGTAGTAGAAGTGCAAGTAGTACTACTGGTAGTAGTATTAATAATACCAAAAGTAGTAGTAGGAATTATATCATCATGTTTCGCAAGTTTGTCCACAGCCTTCTCGTAATGACCACACTACATCATAGCAATGAGAAAACAGTATAGTGGGAGTCCGAGCGTCCACTTGAGTCCATACATCCGGCCGAAGCGCCGCAATCAGCCCAATCTCAGTAACAGGAAATAGAAAGTGCTCAGCAATAACTCAGGAACTGCGGCAAAAAGGAAATTACTGCTTGGAACTGTCTCGAACATTGGCCATCCATCATGCATGGAGTTGGGTCCTGCAGGAACAGCTCCTGCTTGCATTTTCAACCAAGATAAAACCGTGACGAAATCATTCCGGCTTACGTTGTGTAGGACTGGTGGCGGAATCATCACATACTCAGAATATAATGATGAAAGGTATAGTCTGTAAAGAAAACACACACATATTTATGTTGCGTGTCTAAA
>NC_061840.1:21860411-21867911 GCF_019202785.1 Penaeus chinensis
GGGGGAATAAAATGGAAACGGAAGTGGAAAGGGGGGGGGGGAACGGAAAAAGGGGAAAAGGAGGGGGGAAAAAAAGTGAGGAAGGGGGGGAAAGTGGGGAAGGAAGGAAGAGGAAGTGAGGGGAAAGGGGGGAAAAGGAAAGGGGGGGGGACGTAGGGGGGGGAGATATAAAAGAAAAAACAGGGGGGGACGAGAAAAAAAGTGAGAGTGGGAAAAAGGGGACAAAGGAAAAGGTAAATAGTAAGGGGGGGCAAGGGGGGGGGGGGGGGGAAATGTTGGGGGGGAAGGGGAGGGCGGGGGGGGGGAAGTAAAGGGGAAGGAAGTAGTGCGAGAAAGAGTAGGAAACCGGAATAGAGGCAGAGGGGGGGGGGGGGGAAAGGAAGGGGGGGGGGGGGGGCAAAAAAAAAAGTGAGGGGGGGGGAAGTGGGGAGTGAGGGAGGAAGGAGTTGAAAGGAAAAGTGAAAAGAGTGGAGGGGGAAAAGAGGAAGTGGAAGGAAAAGGGGAAAAATAGAAGGGTGGGAAGGAAGTGAGTGAGCGAAAGGGGGGGGGGGGGGGGGGGGGGGGAAAAAGTGGAGAGGAGCGGGGGGGGAAAAAAAGAGAAGAGGAAACAAGGAAGGACGGAGGGGGGGAAAAGGAAGAGAAAAACACAAAGGGAAAGACGGAAAGGGGGGAAGGGAACGAGGAAGTGGGGGGAAGTGGGAAGTGAGGGAAGTGAAATAAAAAAAAAAAGAGGAAAGAAAATGGGGGGGAACGGGGGGGGGGAACAAGTGGAGGGGAAAAAGCTGAAAGTAAGGAAAAAAGAGAAGGAAGAAAGGGGGGGAAGTGGAGAAAAGTGAAGGGAAGGGGAAGTGAGAGGGAATAAATGTGAAAGTGACAAAATGGAATCGTATGGTGGGGGTGGGGAAAGGGAATAATAAAGGGGGGGGAAGTGGGGAAAGGATATAAGGGGGGGGAAAAAACAAAGTAAGTGGGGAGGGAAGTTGAGGGGGGGGAAGGGGAATGGAAGTAGGAGAAGGAAGGAAGGAGAAAAGGGGGGGGAAGGAAAAAGTGTGAGAGAGTAATGGGGAATAGTAAAAAATAAGTGGTAAAGTAAATAAAGGAAAAGAGTAGAAAGGGGGAAGCAGTAAAAAGAGGAAATAAGAAAGTGAAGTGAAGGGGGGGGGAGGGAAGGGGGGGGAAGAAAAAGGGAACAGAAAAAAGGAAGGGGAAGTGTGAGGGGAAAAAGTAGAGACATGGAAAAGCGGAAAAAAAGGGGAAGTTGAGAAAAAGTGGAGAGGCTGTGAGTGGAGTTGAGAAAAAGGGGAAAATGGGGGGAAGTCGGAAGTAATAGGAAAGTAAAAAAAAAAAAAGGGGAAAAGTGGGATAGGGAAAGGGAAGTGGGAAAGGAGGAAAAGTGGAAAAGTGATGAGTGAAGGGGGAAAAGTGGGAAAGTGCAAGAGGGAGAAATGGAAGAAAGAAAGTTGAGGGAAAAAGGTAGAAGGGAAAAAGGATACGGAAAAAGGAACAGTGTGAGGGAAAGTAAGAGGAGGGAAAGTAGAGGAGGAGGGAGGAAGTGAAAAGGGAAATGTGGAGATAAAAGTTGGATGAGGAGAAAATGAGTGGTGAGGGGGGAGGAGGGAAGGTGATGTAGAGGGAAAGGGGGGATTAAAAGTGGAAGGGGGGAAAAATGTGAAAAAGGGGGGAAAGGGGAAAGAAAAAGAAAAGGAACGGGGGAAAAGTGACGAGAAGGGAATAAAAGGGGAAGGAAGTAAAAGTGGAAAAAAATAAGTTTGAGAGACTGGTCGGAGGAGAGATGATAGGAGGGAGAGAGAGAGGAGAGAGGGGAAAGGTGTTTGGGAGGGTGGAGGAGGCAGATGGAGGGCAGATGATGAAAAAAAAAAAAAAAAACAGAGAGAATGGGTTGGATGGTTGGGGGAGGGAAAAAAAAAGAAGGGATTGGGGGTGGAGGGAAAGGAGGAAAAAAAAGAAAAAAAATAAAAAGAAAGGGATAGGGAAGAGGAGACAAGGGAGAAGAGAAGTGGATGGGAAGAAAAAAGAGAAAGAAAATAAGGGGTGGGGGGCGGGGGGAGGAAAAAGAAGGGAAAAGGAGGAGGGAGTGTTGGTTGGAGAGGAAAGGAAAGAAAGAGGAGGGAAGTGTGAGGGAAGGAAAAAAAGAGAGTAGGGGAGGGAAGGGAAAAGTGGAGGGAAGAGGAAAGAAGAGAGAAAAGGCGGGAGCAGGGAAGAGGAAAAAAAAAAGGGAGGGGGAAAAGATGGTGTGGGAGTGGAATTGGAGGAAGAAGAACGAGAAGGAGAAAGAGAAAGAAGAAAAAAGGTAGGAGAGGGGACAAAGGGAAAGATGAGGGAGGGAAGAAGATAAGAAAAATAAAGAAAGAGAGAGAAGAGAGAGAGAGGAGGAGGAAGGGAAGAGAATAAAAAAGCAAAGGAAAGAAGAAGGAAAAATAAAAGGGGGACGAAGAAAAAAAAAGAGGAAGAAAGGGAAAAGGAAAAAAAGAGAAAGGAGAAGAAAAAACCAGAAAGAGGAGAGGAGGAGGTGGCGAGAGAGGGAGAGGAGAAGAAAAAAAAAAGGGGAAGAAAAAAAAGAAAAAAGGAGAGAGAGGACGGGAGAAGAGAAAAAAAAGGAAGAGAAAAAAAAAAAAAGAGGGAAGAGGGAAGAAAGGGGGAGAAAGATGGGGAGGAGGAGAAAAGAGGAAGAAAAAGGAGGAGGCAAAGAAGAGAGGAAAAAAAAGAGAAATAGAGAGAGAGAGGAGTGAGGAGAAAAGAAAGAAAAAGAACGAGAAAAAAAAAAAGAAAAAGAAAAAGAAAAATGGGATGGGTGGTGGAGGGAAAAATAAGAGAAAAGAAAGAGAAAAAAAGAAAAAAAGAAAAAAATGGAGGGAAGAGAAAAAGAAAGAGGAGAAAGAAGAGAAAAGGAGGGTGAGAGGGAAAGGAGCGAGAGACGGAGAAAGAGAGGGAGAGAGAGAGAGAGAGGAGAGAGGAGGAGATGAAGGAACGAGAGAGAGAGGAGTGATGAGGAGAGAGAGGAGAGAGAGAGGAGAAGAGAGGGAGACGAGGAGGAGGAGAGAGAAAGAGAGAGAGAGAGGAGAGATAGGGAGAGGAGAGAGAGAGAGAGGAGGAGGGGAAGCAGAGAGGAGAGAGAGAGAGAGAGGATGGAGAGGAGAGAGAGAGGAAGAGAGACGATAGAGAGGGAGAGGGAGAAGAGAGGGGAGAGAGGGAGAGTAGAGAGGGGATGAGGGAAGAGGGAGATGAGAGAGGAGATGAGGGAGAGAGGAGAGAGAGAGAGAGGGAGAGAGAGAGGAGATGGAGAGAGAGAAGAGATGGGGGGGGGGGGGGCGCGAAACGAGAGGGGGGGGGCCGGGGGCGAGGGGGGGGGGGGGGGGCGGGGGCGGACGAGGCGCGAAAGGGGGGAGAGGGAGAGGGAAGGAAGGGGGGGGGAGTGAGGGAGAGAGGGATTAGGGGGGGAGGGAGAGGAGAGCTAGGGAGGGAGGGAAAGAAAGGAGCGAAGAGGAGGAGAAGAGGAGGAGAGCGCGAGGAGGGTGCCGAGGGGGGGGCGAAGGAGGGGAGGGAGAGAGGGGGAGAGACGAGAGGGGGAAGAGGAGAAGGGGGGAGGGAGAAGAGAGAGGGGAGGTGAGAGGGAGGAGAGAGGGAAGGATAGGATGAGAGAGATAGAAGGGGGGAGGGAGAGAGGGGGGAGGGGAAGGGAGGAGAGAGAGGGGAGGGATTAGATTTTTTTTGAGAGGGGAGGGATGATAGTTTTGGAGGATAGGAGATAAGGTGTGAAGGTAGATTTTGAGATAGAGAGATGGAGAGAGAGATAGATAGAGGGAGGAGAGATAGAGATAGATAGAAGAGATAGGAGGAGGATTAGATTTGAGGAGAGATAGGATTAAGAGAATAGAAGAGAGATAGATTAGAAGATAGAGTAGTGAGAGATAGTTTTAGATCCGGATTGAGGAGATAGAGGGGAGGGAGGATGGAGATTATATTTTGAGATTAGCTTGGATTTTTGTTGATTCTGGGGATTATTAGATAGATAGTAGGAGAGAAAGAGGGAGAAGAAGTGAGGGAGAGAGGGAGAGAGAGAGAGGAGAGATGAGAGAGTTGAGAGAGGGGAGAGATGAGTAAGAGGAGAAGAGGAGGTGAGCGAGAGAGAGAGAGTAGAGAGTTGGGAGGGAGAGAGTTGGGGGGGGGGAGGGAGGGGGGGTGGGGGGGGGGGGGGGGGAAGGGGGGGGGGGGGGGGGGGGGGGAGGGGGGGGGGGAGGGAATAGGGGAGGAAGGGGAAGATAGCGGGGGGGAAGGGAGGGGCCCAGATAAGGAAGGGTAAGGAGGGGGGAGGGGGGGGAGAGGGGGGGGAAAGGGGGGGGGGGGGGGGGGGGGGGGGAGAATTTAGGGGAAATTAAGAGAAAGGAAAGAAAGAGAAGGGGAAAAGATAGAGGGAAGAAAAAGGGGAGGGAGGATGGGGGGGGGGAAGATTTAGATAGAGATAAAGATCGAAGATAGATTTGAAGAAAAAGATAGGGAAGGAACGAAGAAGAAAAAGATTGGAGGAAGAAGATAAGAAGATTGGGGAAGACGATAGATGGAAAGATGGAGGGGAAGGAAGAAAGATAGGAAAGGGAGAAAAAGGAAGATAGAAGGGGAAGATAAGATAAAGATAGGAAGAAAGATAGGGAAAGATAGGGGAGAAGATAAAGAAGGGAAAAGAAAAAAGAAGGGGCAAGATAAAAGAAAACGGGGGAGAAGGGGGCACTAAAATCAAGTGATGACCATACTACCCTCCATCAATTGAGAGATAGGGAAAAAAGATTTAAAAAGATAGAGAGGAGATGAAGGAGAAGAAAGATTTTAAGATAAGAAAAGGAGAAGATGGGGAAGGAAAGGAAGATAAAAAGATAAGGGAAGGAAGAGATAAGAAGATAAGAAGATTTAGAAAAGGGGAAAAAAAAGATAGATGAAGAAGAAAGAGATAGTAAGATAGATAAGATAGAAAAGATAGTGGGAGATATTAGAAGGAAGATTAAAGATAGAAGGGGAAGAAAAAGGAGATAAAGAAAGAAAGATAAAGGGAGAAGATAGAGGGAAGGGATAGAAGATTAGAAGAAGAAAGAAGAGAAGATAAAAAAGAAAGATGGAAGAAAGATAAAAGATAAGGGGTCGGGAAGATAGTTTTGAAGGGGGAAGATTTAATGCAATAAGATGAGGATAAAGATTTAAGATAGATATTAGAAAAGGAAGTAGGGAAAAAGAAATAAAGTAAAAGAAAGATTAAGATAGTAAAGAATAAGGGGAAAGAAAAAGGAAGTCAAGATAATAGAGAAAGAAAGAAAAAAGGAAAGAACGAAGAAGAGATAGTGAGAAGGGAAGATTAGAAAACTGAGTTAAAAGAATAAAGATAGTAAGGGAAAGTTTAAGAAGAGATAGAGAGAAAAAGATAGATTTGGGAGTAGATTAGAGGAAGATTAAGAGGTTAGGGAAAAAAGGAAGAAGATAGAAGAGAAGGAGGAAGATAAGAGGAAGATAAGGAAAGAGGGAAAGAGAGAAGGGAGATAGAGATGGGGAAAAGGAAAGATGAAAGGATAAGAAGAAGATTTTTAAGATAAGATTTAGGGATAAGAGGAATGATAGGGGGGAAAGAAGGAAGAAAGTAAGATAAAGATAGATTAAGGAAAGGATAAATAGATGGGGAAGGGGGAAAGATTTAAAGAAGGAAGGAGGAAGATAAGCTTTGATAGATAGGAAGATAAGGGAAAAATTGAGACGATTGGA
Source organism: Penaeus chinensis (assembly GCF_019202785.1). Taxonomy (NCBI): domain Eukaryota; kingdom Metazoa; phylum Arthropoda; class Malacostraca; order Decapoda; family Penaeidae; genus Penaeus; species Penaeus chinensis. The sequence continues at coordinate 21,866,175 of NC_061840.1, forward strand.
TAAGATTAGATAAGATAGGAGTAAAGATGAAAGATTAAGTTAGAGAGAAAAGATAGATAATTAAGATCGAAAGATAGGGAAAAGAAGGAAGGGGAAAAAAAAAAGATAAGATTAGAGGACAAGAGATAAGGATAGATTTAAGATTTAAAAGATAAGAGGGAAAGATAAAGAGGAAAAGAAGATTAAGATATAGAAGGGATGGAAAGATAGAAAGGATAAAAAAGAAGGATAAAAAGAAGATAGGGAGGAAGATAGAAATAGTAGATAGTACGAAAGATAAAAGATTAGACGGATAGTAGATGAAGAGAGATTTTGGGAAGATAGAGTAGAGAGAGAGAAAGGTTAGCGAAAAGAGGGGGAGAAGGAAAGCAAAGATAGATAGTATAATGAGTTTGCGAAAAAAGATAAGATAAGAAGAAGGAAAGATATAGAAAAGATAGAAAGATAGGAAGAAGATAGGGAAGAAGAAAGATAGATAAGATGGAAGAAGAAAGATAGATTAAGTGAAGATAAAGGTTAAAAAGAGATAGATAAAGATTAGATAGAAGATTAGAGAAAAAAGGGATTTAGAAAAGATAAAAGAGAGATTAAAAGTAAGATTATAGAAAGAATTAAGATGGAAAGAGAAGGAGAAGAAGATAAAGAAGAGAGGGGGAAGGAGATAGAAAAGCTAATAAAAGGATAAGATAAAAAACGGAGATAGAGGAAAAGATGGAAGATGATTAGAAAGATAAAGATAAAGACGATTGAAAAGATAGTAGATTAGAGTGAGAAGTGAAAGAAGATTAAAAGAGGAAGCAGATAAAGATAAAGAAAGAAGGGGAAGATTTCGTTAGAGTTGGAAGATAAGTTAGAGGGGAAAGAAAGGATCGAAAGAAAAAAAAAGAAGATATGAAAGATGAGAAAGAGAAGAGGAATAGAAAGATTTACGATAAGGGAGAAGAAGATAAGAGAAAGTGAAGAAGAAGATGGAAAAGAGGAAGATAGAAGATAGGGGAAGAAGATGAAGATGGGAAGGGAAGATAGATAGAGAGAGGAGAAGTGAAGAAGGAAGGAGAGATTGAAGATAGAGAAGATTAAGGTATAAAGAAGATAGATTAGAGAAAAAGAAGATAAGCTAAAGATAAGAAAGAAGATATAAGAAGATGAAGAATTGAAAGAGGAAGATAAAGAGAAAGATAGCAAAGAAAGAAGAAGGAAAAAAGAAAAGATTAGGGGGAAGATAGGATAAGAAGAAAAAGGAAAGAAAGATAAAGGGGGGGAGATAGGGGGGGAAGTGATAGAGAACAAGAGAAGGGGGAAAGGAGGGGGGGGGAAGAGAGGAAGGGGAAAGATACGGGGAAGCTGATGGGAAGGATTAAGGGGAAGAAAAGATAGAAAGAAAGGGAAGATAGGGAGGAAGATAGAGGAAGGAAGATAAGGATGGAAGAAGGGAAGATAGGGATTAGAGGGGGAAGAAAGATAGGAAAGGAAGGGGAAGGGGGAAGGGGAAGGGGGAAGATAGGGGGGAGAAGCTAGATAGGGAAGAAGAAAAGATTAAAGAGAGAAGAGGGGAAGATGGAAGATAGAAAGACTAAGGATGGGGAAGAGATGGAAGGATTAGAGGGGGGGAAGATAGAGGGGAAGATTAAGGAGAAGGATGAAAGATAGGGATAAGATAGGAGAAGAGAGATAGGAGGGAGATATTAAGGATACGATTGAGAGAGAGAGGAGAGGGTGAAGAAAAGATTGAAAGAG
>NC_061840.1:21885411-21887911 GCF_019202785.1 Penaeus chinensis
AGTGGTAACGATAATGATGATGGTGATGATAATGGAGTGAAGATGAAAGGACGGTGAAAAGAGAATGAAGATATGATGATAATAAAGGTGAAGATGGAGATGGCGATGGCGAAGGGAAAGGAGAGGAAGATAACAAATAGAATAAAGTCATTAATCATTTTTAAAAATTATTGTATTTCAAGTGGTACAAACTGGAATACTAATAAGCACTGAAAAATGTGATTTCCGATCATTGTCTTTAATCAAAATAATAACAATAAGGACAGTCATGAGAATAAATGACAGAATATAAGTAATTCATCTTAGAAAACCACAGCTTCAAGAGCAAACTAGCTTTCATCATAATGATGCCTCCTTGACGTTCGAAAGCACACAAACAACACCTAGGACGGACTTCCCGCAGGCATTCTCCTCGCGAATCTTGCTCGCTTTAGGACCAGACACGCATCGCCTCATCGTAACCTTTTCCTTTACGTGTCCCAGAGGTAAGCGTGCCTTCCCAAGCAGACTTTGTTGGATGCAGACACGACCCCTCAGCTGTTTTGCTTGAAGGAAACCACGTCATTTGATCTGCTTTTATCCTAAGCAGAGATTGCACTTGTCTTACCACATGTCTCTCCCTAAAAGCGTCTCCTTGTCGGAGTTTGGTGCAAATAATTTGCTATTCTTTTGCTTCAAAGGAACGTGTTGATAGAAGAGGGTATGAATAACTTCAAAGTTCAAGAGATATATTTGACGCGATTCGATACTCATCAAGAAAATGCATGTATTTCTGATGAAGGTTTAATCAGAACTGTGCACTGTGAAGTCTTTCATAACTTTTTTCTTTCCAAATTTGCTACAATGTCCTCTGTTCGCATATACTGGCTTGCTATCATACAATATAAGATTCATTGACTGAAAATTGAGCGTCAGGCTAATTTCAAGACAACACAATAATTAAATATTCTAGCAAACAGCTCTTAGGTATGTAAGCATATATTAGTTTTTTTTACTTTTCTATGAAGCACTCTTGTGATCGATGTCCATTGGAGAAGTAATGGGAAATGATAATGGGAGTTTGGCAAGACGGTCAAAATATATTATTTTCATCATTCCTTTTAGTTCTGTGTTACGTAGCCATTATGTTTTCTCAAACTTGATATTTGTATTATTTATATATTTATTCATTTATTATTTCTTGGTGTATCATAAACCCACAGCTGACTATTACGGAATTTAAAGTAAATGGCTAGACCTCCTTCAGCACTTGTTATTTCCTATGCTTTGCCGAAGATCTTCCTTGAAAATAAGTTCCCGTATTTCTAACCGATCTTTATATTACTTTTGATTTTTCTCGCAACAGTATACTGAACATAAATTGGTTCACGAAAGTCTGAAAATGTAAGTATATGTATTTTTCCAGGAAATCCATTATCATTACATGCTGGTCCCAAAAGACTGAGCATGATCTTGCCTGCTGAGGGTATGACACGTGCCTTTTTGGGGGTGGTGAGTCAAACTACTTCCATTGACTTGACTGGACTGTAATTTCTGGATCATAGTGATGGATTTAAGTTTCATAGTGTGTATTAAGTCTCAAAAAAGTCCTGTTTTTTTTAGCACATGGTTAAAAGAGCCTTCGAACAATGGACTCCTTCTGGAAAGGTGTGAGTAGCCTGGGAACCCATCGAGCAGACAACTTTTGCGCATGAAAATACTCATGTTTAACAACGTATCTGCGGTATCTTTCCCATAAGTTGCCTTCATTCCTTTGAAGGTCTCTTGTGGTGTGTGGTCATACAAGTATAAAAAGAATGATAACTGCTCGATACTCCAATGGTTAAATTATCACATTTTACTACACTTTTACCGCTGTACAGTAAAATTTTATAAGTTAAGTACTGGAAATCAACACGTAAAGATGTGTATTATGTGAAATTTCACCCTCTTAGGATAAGGATGAGTGGATCAGAGGAAATCTTTAATTAGCATCCGTATATATATATATATATATATATATATATATATATATATATATATATATATATATATATACACACACACACACACACACACACACACACACACACACACACACACACACACACACACACACACACACACACACACACACACACACACACACAGATATATAAATATATGTGGAAGGGAGTAGCCGTGAAGAGTGTATCTTAGATATGAGAGAACGTATAAGTAGAGCGCGAAGGAAAAGCGCCCGTATGGATGAACGAAAAAGTCCCGTATGAATTAAATCTAAACCAACAGAGATTCATTTTTGTTAGCTCTTATAAGGAATGGCACACTATATATTATTATTATTTATCATTCATTATTGATTTAAAATTTAATTACTCTGAATTAGCAAATGAAAGGTATTAGTGATAGGGACTCGTGATCAACATTTTAATGCAATAATTCATACTGACCAACACAAGAATAAGACAGAGAAAATAAGCGATATATTAATAAAGTGGTGAAAGTAAGAAATATGAAACAC
>NC_061840.1:21965411-21967911 GCF_019202785.1 Penaeus chinensis
GCGTACTGCACTAGAAGGCAGTTATTTGCTATTGTTGATAAATCATTTATGAAAATTGTAAATAGGATCGGACCTAAAATAGATCCTTGCGGAACACCAAAAGGTACTTCTTGTTTTGATGACATACTATTATTGATTCTTACCGATTGGGTCCTTGTATATAAATAACTTGTAAACCAAAAGGTATCAATTTTATGATTTACTAATTTGTTAAGGAGAATTTCATGGTTAACACTATCAAAAGCCTTAGAAAGGTCGCATAATGTGAGTAAATTTACCTGATTTTTGTCAATGTTATTATAAATCTCATCAGTGATTTGCAGTAAAGCTGTTTCAGTTGATAACCTATTTCTAAAACCATGTTGTGTTTTAGATAATAAGTTCTTGGCCTCCAGGAAATTCGTCAGTTGATTTGCTACAATTTTTTCAAGAATTTTGGATAATATAGGGAGTATAGTTATAGGGCGATAATTATTGACATCGTCTATATCCCCCGACTTGAAAATTGGTGTTACTATACCATGTTTCCAAAGCGATGGAAAGACACCAGTGACCAGAGAGGTGTTAATAATAACCGTCAAATAATGTAGAGTTGCGGGTAGACTATCTCTGATAAAGCGCAAAGCAATACCGTCTGCTCCTACAGCATTTGTTTCGCTAAGGTGTTTTATTACTAAGATGATTGTTTCTACGTCCACTGGTTGTGGTCTGAAAAAATTGGTTGTAATCCTTTTCCGATCTGTATTTGGTTGTAATGTAGAAGCAATTGTTTTCTCGTAAGTTAGTTTACCAATTTTTGAAAAAAATGGTCAGCAACATGGCACGGAATGACATCGAAGTGGAGGATGAGGTCTGATCTGTTAGTTATTATTAAATCTAATAGAGAAGAGGTGTTTACTGTAATTCGTGTAGGTTTGTCTATTATTTGTTCTAATTTATTTTTCTTTATCATCTTAGCTAACTTTGCATTAGATTTTGTTAAATCATCATTTAGGTCACCTAAGATGAAAAGCGGTTTCTTTTTAAAAGACATTTCTCTGAAAACCTTTTCAATGTATTCAAAAGATTCCGAGGTAGCATGGGGGTGCCTATAGACAGCGCCAACAATAAAGGAAGGAAGCATGTTGCTCTGTACGGTAACCCAGACATCTTCTACGGCAGTATTGTTAACTGCTGTAGTAGATATCCTGTTTGACTTCAGGGTATCCCGTACATATATACAAACTCCTCCTCCTCGCCCTGCATCACATCTGAAAACTTTAGAATTTAGAATATTGACGAAATTACTGACCATTTCCTGGTGGAGCCATGTTTCACTTATGCATAATATGTCTTGATTCTCTCCTCAACTCAGGAGAGACTGAGCATTGATATGTTCTATTTTTATGGCATTATGCGATCTAGTCACTGGTAACGCTGACGGCGTTGCCTTGTCAAACATTCTGATCGCGCTTTTACTTGTTTCTGTTTAAGAATACTTTAACGTTGTCGGGAAAAGTATCAGAGTCTATAAACAACTCGGGCTTTATGTCCTTTCCCCTTACTGACACCGTGAAACTGGTGTAGTAGTCATGTGTCATCACTGTCTTATGGACTTTTACACTTGAGATGATTTTGAACTTTTCTGATAAGTGTTGTTCAATGTCCTCTTCGTTTGTGTCTGGGTGACAACTGGTGATGTAAAGGTAGACTGTGTCCGGACGATCTGCTCCCTTTAGCGGTTTTGGTGTTTGGTGTTCTCGGTCTTGTTTGTCTTTTCTTCTCTGGTTTCTCGATATAACTTTTGTGTAACCGTCTTCATTAACTTGTGTGGACCGTTCTGCATAGTTGTTAATGATGACTGGTGGCGCTGCTGGAGGAGGGGGGGCAGTGGGTAGGGCGGTAGCCCCTTGCACCTGCTGCTGAGCTGTTTCCTCCCAGTGGCGGTTGGGGTCGAGTTGTTCGGTTTGCTTATTGTTGTTCCTGTTGTTCTGTTTTTTTTCTAAAGCTCCGTTTAAGTGTTACTTGTGTAGTAGCTTCAGCCTTGTTCTTCTTTGGCGTGTTGGTTTTGGGTCTGACGGCAGGGGGGTCTGTATGGGCCGGGGTCTGCTGGCTAGGAGCGCCGGGCGAGGGGCACGTGGGTGGCTCAGCAGAGTTGAAGGCCGGCGAGTCAGCAAGGGCGCGAGGCAGCTGGCTGGCCGCGGGCAGAGAGAGGGGAAGGTTGTGGGAGAGGAGGACCGCCGATCGTGGGTACGTGCGTGGAAGGTGTGGAGGAGGGGTTTGGGGTGGAGGTAGGGGGTGTTGTGACTGGGGGAGGAGATGTGAAAGGGAAGGTTTCATACGTGGTCTGATCACGGGTGGGGGATGGGGGGTAGGGGGGTTCCTGTGTGACCGATGTGACCTCTGCTTGCCCAATGATTTTGTTTATGGAGAATTGCTGTTCGGAGAACATTCCGATCAACAAGTCGATTTTGTTCTCGATCAGAATTTGATCAGTGCAGGAGGGCCCATTACAGGTCTG
>NC_061840.1:21972911-21975411 GCF_019202785.1 Penaeus chinensis
GCCTGCAACCTTGACCCGGACCTTCATTCTTCCTCGAGTCACGCTCCCGTTCGGACGCGGCCTCCTCATAGCGGGTCACCCTCCAGGGCCCCCACCATGCCGGGCCTTTTCGTTGCCAGCTACACTACCGACACCCTAAACTACCAACAATAAAGAATGAGACCAGGCCGTGAGTTTCCGTCAACCAAAACCCTGACATATTGGTGGACAGCAATGACAACAAGCACCTCACAGAGAGAGTGAGAGAGAGAGAAAGAGGGGGGGGGGGGCGAGGCCAGAGGGCAATAGGGATGAGTTCAATGGTCCTGGCGATGAGGGATGACTCGGCCGCCCGTCCCCCTGGCATTGTCCGGTGCAAAAGTTAGCATCAAAGGTTAGCGGACGGCAACTGGCTGAATTTACAGAGGAGGGAGCCAGGGGAGATTTTTCCTCCTTTTTTACTTTGCTTTCTTTCTGTTTTAATGCTGATTCCTCCTTTTTTTTTGCATTTATTCATTATTATTTTTTGGGGTGGGCTTTCTTTCTTTTTAGGAATAAACAAGTATTTGATACTGCCTGATGTGAATAAGGTTATTTAAAATAGATTATAGCGAGGGAAAGGCGTGAAGCAGAAATGGACAATAGCCCCTGAAGTGGGAACAAATCACGTGTTAATGGACTGATTCGAACGCAACCCAAAAGTCTAAATGACCGAGGAATAGTTAAGTGCTTCCTTGGCCTCACCTTCGCAATACTTTGCTAACAACATGTGAAAGCTGAAGCGCATCGCGGGAAGCAGGCTACATAGGCGTCACAAACTTTTCTAAATATGTTCAGATACAGCGTATGCATATTTTGTGCAGGCACAAAGTATGTATATATATATATATATATATATATATATATATATATATATATATATATATATAGATAGATAGATAGATATACATACTTACACACACACATATGTGTGTGTGTGTGAGTGTGTATATATATATATATATATATATATATATATATATATATGCATATATGTATATGTATATATATGTATATATATACATGTGTATATATATATATATATATATATATATATGTATATATATATATATGTATATATATATTTATATATATATATATATATATATATATATATATATATATATATATATACATGCATATATGTATATGTATATATATGTGTATATATATATATACATGTGTATGAATATATATATATTTATGTATATTCATATATATATATATATATATATATATATATATATATATATATTTATATATATATATATTTATATATATATACACACACACACACACACACACATATATATATATATATATATATATATATATATATATATATATATATATATATATATATATATATATATATATATATATATATATATATATATATATATATATATATATATATATATATATATATATATATATATAAGTATGCGGCCTCCGTAGCGCAGCGGTAACACGGGCGGTCAAAAGGGTCGGTCACCCAGTGCCCGCGTGTTTGAATTCAGCGCCAGATTAAATGGAGAGGCATCGGCCGCCAAGAAACAAAGTCCTTCGAAAGAAGGAACCGCCCTAGCCCTTGCAAGGAATTTCGTGGCGTAAAATCGAATTACATATATATATATATATATATATATATATATATATATATATATATATATATATGCATATATATGCATATATATGTATATATATATATATATATATATATATATATATATATATATATATCATATATGTGCATATATATCTATCCATTTGAATCTGTCTGTCCATCCGTATCTATTTATCTATCAAGCAATCTGTCTATCAATCTATTCATTAATTTATCAATCAATCAATTTTTTATTGTTTTCAATCTATCTGCCAATCTATTTATTAGTTTATCAGTCTATCTACCTATCTATTTATCTGCCGATCTACCTACCTAGCCATGTCTCAATCACATCAAATTAAACCAAGCTACTATGTATGTATGCTTGTGAAACCAATAGAAACAAAGGTAATGAGGTTGTAATTACTGCACGCAATAAACCGACCGCCGGCGAGAGACAACGCAGCGGCAAGCAATCCTTCAGGGGCTTGACATTCAGAGAAAACTGCTGATGTCCTCGCTGTCACCCTTCTGGCTTGGCGAGGGCGTCCGAGATAGGACACAATGGGCGTCATACACAAAGCGTTTTTTAGTTATGTCTTTATTCCGTTTGCTCTCTTTACTTTGTGCTCACTTTAGACGTTTGTTAAATACCATTATGTATATATACCACTGTTAAAACATCCCGACGCCGACCTAAATGTGCCAATGACGGTTGTAGTTTTGGATCATTTATTTAGTAGTGTTCTACCGACGTGATATGTAACGATATTTAAATCTTATGACATTCCATGAAAATCCTTGAATATTCAAATTGTGAAATACATGGTTCAATCCTTCATTTGTGAAATATATAATTTAATCCTTCATTTATAA
>NC_061840.1:21982911-21987911 GCF_019202785.1 Penaeus chinensis
ACGTCTTTATAAGGTGTTAACTCGGAATAACAGTTACGATAAACAAGTTGTTCCGAAATATCATTTTTAACAAAGAAAAGCACATTTCAGTAATTTGTTTGTTCTGAAATTCCAACATCAGTATATCGTCTGTAATGATTCGTTTTGCGAAGTGATTAGCTTAACAATACTTATTCCAGGAAATTGTTCTGCGGTACCCGTTCCATCAATAGTTTTCCCGTAATTCCTTAGTTTAGTGTGCAATCCCACAAACCCAATTCAGCAAACTGTTACTCCTGAAATAACCCAACAATACCTATTTCAGGAAAAAGTTTGTTCTGCAATATAGTCCTGCACTACCCAATTCAACAAACGATTAGTCCTGAAATATCCAAAAAAAAAAAAAGGTATTCCGGAAATACCCACGTCTGATATACCATAATAATAATGAGGACATTGAAGGAAAGCGCTTTCGATATGGATATAGAGTTGTTACGAGAATGGTTGTTTAGCTGGTATTTTTTCTGTTAGTTTGGCAGATTCGTGTAATTCTAACCGCCGCCGGGTCTAGCAACGCTTTTAGATTCCTTGACTACTCAGAAAACGTTAGACTACATCTGCAAAATGTCAGAGCAAAGTTATTGAGAAAAGAGGGAGATATATATATAGATAAATAGATAAGCATGTGTATGTGTGTCTGTTTGTCTGTTATATATATATGTAGAGAGAGAGAGAGAGAGGGAGTCGGAAGCACTATACGACATAATGGCAATATAGCCAACAAAAGGGCTTAATCGAATTGGCACACGGCCTAACTGAATAGACTGAGATCAAGGGTGGTGTGCGACAGGGCTGTGTTACGAGCCCAGAGTTCTCTCTTTGTTTTATATGTGGTTTTACCGCCGAATGTTGCGCGTTCCCTACACGGCACATGAAACCAACAACTCTGTGCTCAAGCGAGTTGGACAAGATTGGTAACTCCTTCAAATCCTAAAGGAAAGACAAGTCAGTTCTACCGGCCATGCCAGCAGGAAGATCTTAGCCTAGCTGGAAGGATACCTAGAAAGAAGGCGAGGGGCGGACAAAGACTTCTTTTCCTAAAACAGTTGAAGGAAAATACGGGGATCAAAACAACGAGGGAAATCTGGGCTCCCACGAGAAGTCGAATGCTGAATCACCAATCCAACACACGTCGTCAAGGGTCGCAACGACCATGGCACTACATATAATGATGATAACTGCAGTATTACTCGTTTACAAGCCAATTACGAAGATAAAATTTCAGTAGCTAAAAAAGTAATAACATTAACAGGAAATTGCATGTCGAAAACTTTTGCACATAATCACACACACACACACACACACACACACACACACACACACACACACACACACACACACACACACACACACACACACACATACGTCGCTGGAATGCCAATCTGGCAATATATTTCACAATACAATATATACAGCAAATTTAATATGCATGAGAGCCAGTAGCTCACATTTCCAGGTGAAATTACATGCAATACTGATAATTAGCTCAATATATTTGTACATATATTTGAAAAAAAAAATAGTACCAAAGAAAAACGTATGCGTACATATCCGTTAGAATGAATACATATTAAAAAAATATAGGCATATATACGTATGTAAATGTATATACACATGCACACAAACGCGCGCGCGCGCGTGTGTGTGTGTGTGTGCGGACACTTATATGCGTGTGTATATATGTATATGTATATATATATATATATATATATAATGTATATATATGAAAATATATACACATACACATATATACATTATATATAATATATATATATATATATATATATATATTACATATCTATATATACATATATCCATACATTATATATGTATATATATATATATATATGAAGATAGATGTATATATAAATATATATTTGTATATATATATATTTATATTTATTTATATATATATGTATATAGACATATATATACATATATATGTATGTATTTATATATACATATATATGTGTGTGTGTATATATATATATATATATATATATATATATCACACACACACAAACACAAGCACAAACACACACATACACATACACATACACACACACACACGCATATATACATACATATATATATATATATATATATATATATATATATATATATATGTGTGTGTGTGTGTGTATACAGGTATATATGTAAGTATGTATGTATGTATGTCTAGATACATAAATAGGTAAGGAAGATGGGAGGTATGTAAGCAGATATTTAGGTATGTAAGTATATAGATAGATAGGTTAGTGGATATATAGATCGACAAATGAATGAATTGAAGTAGGTAGATGGATGGGTGGATAGATAGAAAAGATAACTGTATCGAAATGACTGGTAGGCTCTTTCGATGTTAAATAATTGTGTTAATGTTTTATTCGTTTGGCTTTCCGTTTAATCTGTGTTGTATATATTATGCAGTCGATATCATCATATTTACCATCCTTTTTGCCTTTGTTACTGTTATTGGTCTCATCATTACCGTCACCATCATTGTTGCTAATTATGTCAGTGTAGAAATTGTCGGTTTTGCATCCTGGTACTATTATATTTCCGCCCTTTTCCCATGCGGCGCCTGATGCCAAGCTGGCGCTAACTCAGCTCATTCGCCCGCTTTGTAAACGCAATTTTCAAGTTATTCAACTCATTAATTTTGACAGATGGGACTCCTCTATGAATTGCTCTTTTACCAAACGCACTTGTTGCTTCATGTGACAAGTGGCTGTCGTATATCTCGATCGCATTTAACAAAGACTTTCGTTCAGTACCGTTAATAGTGAATTTTGAATGCTTAATAAAATGGAACAACTTAACGTGAATATATGCTGTAACTTTGAGTTGCATATGATTTATTAATTACTTCGCGTATGAAATACATTTTTTGAACAGGCTGCCTCGGAGTTATGAGATGGTAAAAGGATTAGTGGACGGAGAAAAAGAGGGAATGAGAAACAGACAGATAGACAGACAGACTGGCAGATAGACGTAGGCAGTTAATACATTCAAACCTCTTAGTATGATATCCCCCTGATACAAAAAGAATGATCTGAAATTATACATTATATTAATTTCCAGATTTATTATATCACAGGCGAATGTAATGAAACCTCATGAAGCTCGACTGTAAACATATTTCGAGGCAACTTGTATCATGTTACAGTTATACGAAGCAGTACAGTCAGTATTGAACAGAAGATACTTAAAGCGCCCAACGAAAAATAATGAGGATAATTCAATTAATCACATTCCTCGAACAATCACATTCCTCGAACTCTGGAAGCCGTAGCATGTAAGGGATTCATTACTTTCCTCTCTATTTGCGAAATTTAGACTTATAACAGTCAAAATATAGGCATATTGGTCAATTAATTAATTAATTATAATTAATAATGTCAGTACTGTGTGAGTGTGTGTTATGAAGGAGAGATTTTCTTACAAGGGAGTAATTCCAGATTCAAACAGCCGCTCATTTAGGCATGTAGGCAGTTTGCCTTCGCCGGGCTAGTCGGTTTTCGGACGGAACTGTCTGAGAATGTAGCGAATATTTAGAGTTTCAGGATTAAGTGATGGACACATGGCATCCATTTTCTATAATACTGAAACAAAATGTGAACGGTATTATATTTCTGACATAAATAAAGATCATAATAACAATAAAAACATGCACTCGAGAACAATATTCTAATTGAATCTAGAAAATGTTAACATCATAAAGGGACATGTATTCCGCAGATCTGCAGATTTCCCATGCATATACTAATTTTACGACATACTTCATTCATAATTGCAACTTTTATCTTAAATACTTTGACTATAAAACCTTCCCTCTCTAGTGTATAAAACAACAAAAATTACTCTTATGTTTAAATATCTTTTACGATATCTTATTATATTCCAGTCATTCGCACACCCTACGAACGTTTAATATTTGTAAGAGACTGATGTAGCTTTGAATGGAAAAGTTTAGAGGAATTTCTGCTAGGAAAGGGATTATACTTAATTTTCTTCAAATATAACCATCAGAAAATAATTTGATTTTAGTTTTTGTTTGAATGGCTTATACTTTTGTATCATTTTCAGTACAGTGACAATGAAAATGTGCATATTAATATTGTCTATGGTCGATTACTCAAAATAATGGGTTTCATGCCAAATGCACTTTCTGATAGCCGTCGTCACTAATGAGCAATATAGGGTAAAAAATGTTCAATAATGCATTAAAATCATTACCATGAAAAGTAGTGACAGCCAAAAAGCAGCAGTAGTTGCAATGATACCATTATCAGAGCTGATGAAAGAAAGTCACTTTTAGGCTGTTCTAACTGCAAGTGCTGGTTCCCTATATATTTTCGATGAAAGCGGCGAATTCATTTGCCTTGATACCTAATAAACTTTCATAGATAACTCGCATTGCATTTCCTGGTGAATGAATCACCAATATATATGTGTGTGTGTGTGTGTGTGTGTGTGTTTGTGTGTGTGTGTGTGTGTGTGTGTGTGTGTGTGTGTGTGTGTGTGTGTGTGTGTGTGTGTGTGTAGTGTGTGATATACATATATATATATATATATATATATATATATATATATATATATATATATATATATATATATGTATATATGTATATATATATTTATATATACATATGTATATTGAAGGCCACGATCAGTCAATAACGACTATGGCATTATTGTCTCTACCCACTACCGTATAGGTAGATTCAGAGCCTGGGTGAAGTAATGTGAGAATCAAGCGGTTGCCCGTGCAGCAGATAGGTCCAAATTAACGGCATAGACCGATACATTTTGGCACCAGTGGCGTCGCAGGAGTTGCCAGAACGAGATCGCAAACGACAACGAACTACCTCAGGGACCCTGGTTCCGAATTTTTCCTCAACGTTGACTCAGGAAGCCTTTCCATCTTATAGATACCCGCAAGGTAGTGGCTTGTTTTG
>NC_061840.1:22012911-22015411 GCF_019202785.1 Penaeus chinensis
CCTTGTTGGAATTACTCTTAACCTCAGGATCTTGATTTGAGTGATTTGCGATGCACCGTGTCAAACGCCTTCTTGAGGTCGATGTAGGCTGCGAGCAGCCCACATCAGAATTCACGACGGTGCTCTACAATGACTCGAAGCGCCAGGATGTGGTCTATTGTGGACTTACCAGGAGTGAATCCAGATTGCTCCAGCCTTTGATGCCTCAACAGGTGGTCTCTGATACGTCTCAGTAGGATGTGCGCGAGTAACTTACCTGGTACACTGAGTAGTATAATGCCTTGGTGATTGCTGCTGTCCCAGCAATCCCCTTTCCCCTTCCAGAGAGGGATGACCACACCCCTCAACAGGTCAGGGGAAAAGGTACCAGTCTGCCAGATGGCAGACAGGACTGCATGCAAGCCCCTAGCCATAGGTTCTCCACCAGCATTTAACAATTCAGCTGGGATGCCAGAAACACCTGCTGCTTTACCACTCTTCAGCTTGGAGATCGCCCCCCTAGCTTCATTCAGGGAGGGTGGATCCTCGCTGATGGGTGGATCTGGCAGAAGAATCTCAACATTACCCACATCCAAGTTAACTGTTGGTGGATCAGCCTTATACAACTGCACACGCACCCCATCAGGATCTGAGATTATCTGGGCACTTGCTGAGTAAACTGTTCCTTATCCCTTCTCAACAGTGACCTAGTCCTGTGCACCAGAGAATGGTGCAAGTTGCAATCCCCTGACAACCGAGCCGCACAACAAGCATCTGTGGCTTCCAGTGTCTCCTGATATGGAATTCTGTCTTGCTCTTGGGTGTTCACCAATGGATTCCTGAGCTGCATCACACTTGAAGGTATCCCACATATGAGCAGGGTTCTTTTAGGCCCTTGAGTGCTGTGAGACAACCAGAGATAGCCTCAGCAAACCCCTGGGCACACTCGTCCTCCCTCAATCTGTCCAAATGAAACACCCTAGGGTGTTCATTTGGGTGATGGGGGGTTTTAAAGTCGACCCGGATAGTAGCCACAACTAAGCTATGATCAGTTCCACAGAACTCGGCGCTTCGAGTTCTGGAGGATGTGGTCGATCTCCACACTACCCGTATCACTGTACCAAATCCAACGATGGGGGTCAGAATGCTGATACCAGGAGCCAGAAATCCTCAATTTCTAGGACCTAGCAAAGTCACAGAAAATTCTCGCTGCCAGCATCAGCTCCTGAACCATGAGGACCAACAGATATTTCGTAGTCAGCTTGATTGCAGCCGGATACTGCATTGAAGTCGCCCAGAACACACAGATGCAAGTTTGGCGTAAAAAATTTCTTTCACCTCAAGTTTATATACATATGTAGGGGCACATATAGCAATAAGAGACATGAAGCCAAATGAAAGCTTCAGTCTCAATACTATAATACACTCATTGACTGGAGTGACCTCAACTACCGAGGGTTGAAGTCTGCTGGAGATGGCTAGGGCTACTCCCTGGAGATGGCTAGGGCTACTCCCTGGAGATGGCTAGGGCTACTCCCTGGAGATGGCTAGGGCTACTCCCTGGAGATGGTGGCCATCGCTGTGGCCCGACCAGTAGTAAGTGTAGCCACCCACACTAATCGTGCCGCTGCCAGGTCTTCTCACCTCCGAGAGAGCAGCCACCTCAACTCTCAGCTGCTTCAATTCCCTCGACAGTAGTGGTAACCGATCGTCCTGTCGCAGGGAACGGACGTTCCTCCCCAGAGAGCCTGCAGGGCTCCCTGGGGCTTTCCCCCACAAGCATCACGCCAGGTTGGCGGCCGCTGGGACCCAGATGGGATGATTGGTAAACCCCCCTCCCCACCTGAGTTCCAGCGGTCGCCAACCCAGAGGGACCCACAGCCCACCGTTCTTGCTGGGTGGGAGGGACTTTAGCCTTCCCCCCAGCACCATCAACTATATAACTCTTTGCCAGTGGTTATCTCGGGAGGCCGACTGGCAAGCCCTGCCACAGCCGCCCATTAACCCCAGGGGGCACAGGAGCAGGAGTTAGTATGAAGCCAGGGCGTATCCACACGCCAGTGGGCCATGGCTCCGTACCTTTAGGGCCTCCTGCTTCTCCACAGCAGGATAAATAAATATATATATACATATATATATATATATATATATATATATATATGCATGTGCGTACACACACACACACACACACACACACACACACATATCTATATATATGTGTGTGTGTGTGTGTGTGTATGTGTGTTGTGTGTGTGTGTGTACACATAAATTCATACATATATAAATAGATAAATAAATACACACACACACACACACACACACACATATATATATATATATATATATATATATATATATATATTTATACATCATCATCCTCATACGGAATGATTTTTGGGTTGATGAGACGTAGCATCCCAAACAAATTATATTTTGTGATGTGGTCAGGAGCTATAAGATAAGCAAAGTAAAGGCCCCAAGTTTTTTCTTTCCTCGCAGTTCCATCTAACTAGGAATGCTA
>NC_061840.1:22057911-22060411 GCF_019202785.1 Penaeus chinensis
CTTAATGCACCTTGTTGGCATTCATCAGACCACCACGTTACCAGAAGTCGACGGTACTGTTTTTTTTTTTTTTACTGCCTACTTTTGGGAATGTATACTTCTTCCTCAGTGGAAGCACCTGTGGATTTGGTGGCAGGTGGTGCTGTCACCTCTGTGGCCTCTGGAGCCTTGCCTAATGGCTCCAAAGACTACATTGCCTGGGCAAAAGGCATACCTGAGTACAGGGGCATTCTGTATAGCAGTGGAAGTCAATGTTGATGTGGTGGAAACTGGAACTGTCACTATTGAGACCTCTGGAGCCTTACCTGAAAACTTCAAATATCTTACTTTGAGAGGAGCCTCCCGAATAGAATTCTCACTCCTACTCTGCTTCTGGGGAAATAAGTCACCAGAGGCAATTTCTGTAGGCATGATGCAGAGGAGGTTGGGCTAGAATCGAGTCAAACTACTTACCTGGCTAAGTGAGCAGCAATTGGACACAATGCTTTGTCTCTGAAAAACTAACATTCTCCTTGATCCTAATTACCATTTTCTTTTTTCTTTTTTTCAATTTGTACCTGCTATATTACTTTGAAGAAGCTTCATGAACATCAAGGAGATGATAACAGCATACAGGACCTGGGTAGTTATCATCTCCTTGATGACCTGTCGCACCACACTTTACACATAATCTTGTTAGTCCAATTTCCTTAAGACAGCAAGAGTTGGCTCCATACCAAAAACCCTGGCATTGGAAGCACCCTATAAGATTGGGTACATATGGCTTTACCCTGAGATGGTACCATGCAAACCTACCTGTTTCTTGGAGGACAAACATATCAAAAGTTAGAAAAACAGGTGGTGATTGTTACACACCATCTTTCTGCTTAAAATGCTTTACTGCCACTACCTGAACCTTCTTTAGTTCCTACCATCTCGTTGTGGGGTGATGCGACCATCACATTGACACACTTCAACTATCTTGCAATGCACTTCAAAAATCTCAGGATCCATGTTGGACATGCCAACAATGGTCTTCACCACAAGATATCTATTATATGAAATACTTTTGTACTTACCAGCAAGGTTTCATTGATGGATTGAGGAGAACTTTTCTCCTTACCTGGTCTGGAACCCTGGAAAATATTTTAATTCCAATTTTTGGCCTTTATTCCTGGAAAAGTATTAAAGGCCAAGAGTTACAACAAGTGACTTTCTAGAGGGATTGCATAGGTTGTCAGGAAAAAACTTTTTTTTTTTTTTTTTTTTTTTTTTTTTTGTAGACCTAAGAGGTGTGTTGCTAGCTGCAGGGCACAGTGTGCAGCTTCGCTCAACATTCAGGACTTCTGTCTCCCAGCATTATGGGTTGTCACATATGGCAAACACACTAGGGAGAGTTCTCTCTGGTCAAAGATGTAATGAACCAGGCGTGGATGCACCATCCCCTCTCACAGGCTTTGGTGCACCTGGTAGCCATTTTGTTTCAACCTTCACCAAGTAATCCCTCCAGTATGAGTAGTCTTCTGGTCTGGGACCTCAAGCGCCCCCCCCCCCCCCCTCATCCGAGGTAAAACGGTTCCTATCAGGGGGGTCCCCGGCGTGATTCGCCGGTATCCGACATTAACCTCGAACAATCTTATTTACTCTCGTGATTTTCTGTTATCTATAAACACACTATTTGCTCAAAGGCCGAAAAAGGTTTTGGTTGCCTAGTCGACTTCTCACCATCTCTTATCTCTTGGTTTTACCGTCATATTTGTCTTTCCATTTTCGTTGCTGGTCCTTTAACGTGTGTTTGAATGCGTCTCTTTAAGTGTGTGTATGTACGTGTATGTGAGCGAGTGTGTATGAATGTTTTTCACTTTAATAAGAGACAAAATTTGATGAACTATAACGATAAAAGCACACATCATCATGTTGCATTTCAACTTCAAATGCAAACCTTCACTGTTTTATTCTAATATTTTACCGTAAAAATGCATATTATTTCCCTTGGTTTTTAGAATAGCAATTCTTGTTGGACAGAAGTTAATGAAAGTGAGATAGGTCATTACATCTTCAAGGAAAATGTATTTCTCATTATTTCGATGACTTTTATTCTTTAAACCTCCCTGTTTATTTCTGATGGCCACCTAACATCACTAAATTTATTCTCTGTGAGGCAAAACACTTTTGATTATCATTGATATGTTTATGCCGCTTATCTTATTTTTCTTATGAAAACAATTATATATTTTCCAATTAGTTAACAACATCCAAAATAAATTTGCGCCATTATTTCCGTCGCCTGGATTGCTGATTTTTTTTTTTTTTTTTTTTTTTTTTTCTTTTTTTTGCAACAGGAGAAGCGGCGGCCGCGACCTGAAGGGGAGGTAGCCGTTGCTTTATTTCCGGCCGAAACCTAATACATAATGGCATTCCCTTTCCCTTCGGCCGCGGCAGTCGCTGGCCCTCATTACGCGGGGTAAAAAAATGAAAGGGAGATTTGTTAATTATGCAGAGAAATTCGGTAGAGACTGAT
>NC_061840.1:22072911-22075411 GCF_019202785.1 Penaeus chinensis
GTCGCTAGGAGGGTTCGGCGCGTGTCGGTTCTCTATGGGGTTCTATCTCGTAATTAATATTTGACGTGACACCCTATCAGGGCCGCTAAATCACCATAAAATCAACACAGATGAGATCAGTGGATATTTTGATAATATGAATTTACAGCGTTTGATCTGAGTAAACGTTGCATCCATCGCACCAGCACGAGAGGGCCAGATAGATCATTCGAATTCGGAACGGAGAGAGAGTGTCACTAAAAATCCTTCGCTTTGTCGTCCTCGGGAGCGCGGCGCAGTGTCGCATCGGGCTTCAATTTGAGTAATGGAATTAAATCTTTACGGAAGTCCGAATCGCTTTGCGTGAATTCAGAAAATTAAATTGTGTCTCTTAGAAGACGTCTACTTTCTTTGTTTCTTCATTTTATTTTTATTTTTTTATTTCTTCTCTTTTGAGTCACTCACACACACGTAAAGTCACACACAAATGTACTCACACTTGCACACACACACACACACACACACACACACACACACACACACACACACACACACACACACACACATATTTATTCAGATAAATAGACAGATAGATATTGATATATAGATGGGTAGATAAATAAACAGATAAACATTTCTCTTCATCAATCATTCCGTCTTCCCCTCCTTCTCTCTCCCACCTCTCCCCACTCCCCTGCTCTCCCCCTCCCCTTATCTAGCTCAATCTCCCTCACTCCCACGCACATACACGCAGATTGGCTGGACACGCAAAGACAAAGCGGGACCAACCCACCGCTTCCTTAACTCCTCTGAATAATTTCCTTGAGCTTTCGTTTACGTCTGATATTGAACCGTTTGTTTGTCTCCGCTGGGCAGTGATGAATGGGCCATCAATATGGAATTCTTCGTCCACGTGTGCGTCGTCTCTATCCCTTTCCGATGATAATTTCTTTTCCAGAGTAATGTTTGTTTTTTGGGCGCCTTTCCTGTCGTTCAGGAGGCATGCGTGTGTCTTTAATGAAACTTCTACAGCGTTTTTTGTTGTTTTTCTAATATAATATATTAATTCGATTATCATTATCACATTATCCATTATCAGTTAGTTATTTTATCCAGCCATGGTATATATTTTGCTTCAAGTTTATAAATGGTTTCTGTTGTTATTATTGTTATGATTATCATCCTTATTGTTGTCATTACCATTATCACAACATTTGTGGTTATTATTATTGTTATTGTTGTTATTATTATTAGCATTTTCATTATCATTGCTAATATTATTATTACTATTAATATTACTATTGTTATTATTATCATCATTTAGTGTTGTTGTTACTATTATTATTATTATTATCATTATCATTATCACAATTATAATTATAATTCTGATCACAATAATAATAATTCATATTATCATTATTATTACTGCTACTTCATCCTCATTATCATAATTATTATCATCTCTATCATTATCATTACTGCAATAAACAGGTGTGTACTCCAGTCTGCTGTTGCGAAAGGATAATATACAGTACGTTGCAACAGCCTTGATTGCGTATCTCCCCTGCACTGACACTCTAAAACAACATGAAAGCATGCAGCCCATGCAGTAATACAGCGGTCCTATTCGCTCTTTGCAGAAGCGCGAGCCAACATCCAGGGGAAGGAGACGCTGTACGTGCAGAGCGGAAGCACCGTGACGCTCGAGTGTGTTATACGGGAGGAACTCGTCATTCCCGGTAAGTGTGGGGGAATATTGATGCATTCGAACTGCGTCTGCGACTGATGGTTGCAGGTCGTGTATGCTAAGGTGGTACTAGAAAATAATAATGAAAACAAAAGCAGAGGGTGTAGGCCGCTTTTCACTTTCACCTTCTGTTATACATTCGTGATTGCACCTTCGTCCTCTTCCGTCGCTCCATTTAGTTGCATTTTTGCAAATGCTTTTGGCGTTGCAGGTCTGGTTTTGTGGTATCAGGACGACCGTCTGGTGGACCGGGGCTCGGGGCGCGTCACAGTGGACACCACGGTGGGCGACGTGACCACCAGCAAGCTCACTGTGGCCGTGGCCGAGAAGAGGGACTCCGGCAACTACTCGTGCTGGCCCTCCGCCGGCCGCCCCGACAGCGTCATCGTCCACGTGATCCAAGGTAACGCCGCCGACCCTCCTTCGGGCTTTCTCGCCGTCATGAGCTGTGTGTGCCCAGCTTTCTGCGCGTATGTCGCAGGGGTTTAATTTTGGGTCTTTTGATAGGCATGCGCGATCTCTCTCTTTCTTGCCCGGGTCCCATCGCCTCTGCCCTTGCACAAAGTAAACGTCTACTCATGTTTGGCTTTCCATCTTCCATCCTCCTCCTAGGGTTTGGTTCCTTGAATCACTCTAATTCTCTAGCTAGTCAAAATATAATTCACCATCAGACTCGTACCTATACCATCATAATTACTTTATCTCAAATTAATTATACAGAGTAAAAATAAATCAAGAATCGGGGTGCACTGCACATAATTGTCACAAAACTCG